>NC_081826.1:109597500-109855000 GCF_030867095.1 Alligator mississippiensis
CTGGCTCTCCCTGTAAAGTTTTACACTTTGAAATAAACTATTTTCTACTGCTATAATTTTTTGTCTATAGAGGATTTTTTTGAATGAAAGCACACACACACACACATTTAAACAACAACAGCTTTATTTACACAGCATCAGCTGAGTGTCTTATTTAGACAAAGCATTCGTGAAAGTCATTGCAAGAAATACATGTCTGGGCATGTTGAAAAATGTTTTGAGCAGGCCCAGCCACACAAAAATTTTCATATTTACTTTTTACAAAATGCATCACCACCCTATCATTTTGTGCTAAATCGTCAGAATAATACAATTTTAAAATTTGTTCAAACGACAGCCCCTTGCTACGGTGGTGTAGGAAAAACACGCAATGGTATCCGCAGGCGACAGACTGGGGGTCTTGTAACTGTTTCGTTTGAAAAACAGTGCCAGTGACATTCTTGTTTAAAAACATAATGCTTTGAGGAAAGAGAGCACTGTTTGGGGAGTGACTGTACGAGTCGAAAAATTCTCCACTGTTCCGATCCTCCAAGTAAACAGCCAACCAGTGTTCTCCAGGTTGATTATGTGGGTGCATGTTGACTACTAAGCTCAGGGGCCTTTTAGACTGCCGAGTCTTAGGAAGCCAGTCGCTGGGGAAAACAGCTAAGAAAGTGCCTTTGGCATAAGGGTCTGAGGATAAAACCCTGATGATCTGTTCAGTGTCCATCTTCACGTATAGTCAAACAGGACGTTTCTTCTCTGATTTATTTCTATGATGTTGTCAAAGACCCCATACACGATCATGTTAACCGTGGTGGGCAAAGCCGCAGCAAAGCGTATTTCTGCTCTCAGATTCCCGGTTTTAATCAGTGAATAATGATCAGCACACTCCTGGTCAGGAGACAGGTCAAAGGCAAATAAGGTGTAGCCCAGAGCAAACTCCTCACGGTTGATGATCAGGGCCCGGTCTTTTGTATGTTTACCGGCTGTCTGTACCAGCTGCATGTATTCTCTCACGCAGTTACCGTTTTCAAAATCTGGTTGTAGGGGTTTTGTTGGGGTTTGCTCTCCATCAATGTAGAGGGCCACAAAATTAATATTGTAATGTTTAAAATTAAAGGGGTTCTTAGCATAATTCCCACAAAAGGCATCGTTATCCACGAACCCGATGACAATGAGTTTGGGTAACTGTCCCAGAAACAGATTCTCTTGGTTGCTGACTCGGTTGCCGGCAGGAATGCTAAACACTTTCATACTCACGCGGTCTACAGGGTATTTAGCGTTGGCCATAAGCAAGGCCTCCGCGTGGCCCAATCGGACACCCGGAGCTACCTTCACTTTTTTCACAAAAAGTGAGGCAGATGTTATTTTTAGTTTACATTGGCCGGCTGCTGCATTGCCCATCAAGCAGAAGGCATCTTTGCTACGTGTCAGCTTAATTTTCACATCCACGCCGTTCAGCAACAGTTTTTCTTGAAAAAACAAATCGCTATGGAGATGACCAAGCAGCTCTATCTTTTTGCTCCGGTCTGTCAGATTTGCCCATCTTCGAAACCCCTGATTATGGCCATCCCTTGCAACCAATTCATGATGCCCGGGGGTATCTTTGTAAAACAGGCCGGCAGAAAATTGGGTGGCGAGGGTGTCATCGCTGTAGTTGAGAACTGATTCGATGAAGGCTCGGTAAGGGTAACAGTTGTTGCTCTGGCTTATGAGACGGTCTCCCAGAGTGACATCCAGCTGACTGAAGACAGAGGCTAGTGGATAATTCACCAGACCCACTGCAGCCCCGGCATCAAGATCCGTTCCATCACCTATTACAATCTTGCAGCAAAGGTACAGCAGCGTGTTGTTCAAATCCATGTAATCTTCACCATTCCCAGCTATGAAAAAGTCAAGGGGGCTGGACTCGGTAATAGCCGAGAGTAGGGGGATCTCAACATACAGGCTTTTCTCAATGCAGGTCTGCGTTGGGGCTATTTGAAACACATCCAGTTCAGATTTGGCACATTCTTCAGACCCACAGTGAACAAAGGCCATGGTGGTTAAAATATATTTCTGTTTCCTCCAGGAGAGCGCCCCTTCTTTTTCCCAGGCTGCTTCTTAGTTTTTTGTGTCTGGCTTCCCCGTCGACTTACCCTCTTCTTTTTAAGGGGTTGTGAAGGTCCTGCACGTCCAGAGTCTGGTACATCTCTCTTTCTTTTAAGGCTCTTTCTTTGAATATACATGAGGCCGGACCCCTCCTGCTTTGCCGGCTTGACCACTTTATCTAGGACAGCTCGAGAGACATGACCGATCACATCTTTGGCTATGTTTTGTGCCGCATTTTTAGCGTGGGGTTTAATAATCTCCAGACCCCTTCTCAAAAGTGGAACAGCTTTTCTAAAGAGGCTGCGAAATATACCTCCCACACCAGCCCCATACATCACGGGTACTCCATGATATCTGGGAAGGCCATACCCAGCCTGGGCTTTATAATAATTTCTGTACAAATTAGGGTCCTCATAGTTTTTTTACCATTACCATTGTACTTTTACCTATTTTAAAATCTCAAAGTCTTCCGGGGGCGTAGGTGAAGCTTACCGATCACCTTACCAAAGAGAAATGAGACGTGTTTGTTCTGATCCGTCTTTATTTCGATGCTGATTGTGTCGATGTGACGTTGACTGATGGGGACATAATGCGGGTTGTCATACGTTATGGTGACAAACTCGTTGTTGCTTCCACGGACTGGGACACAACGTAGCAAAGGTACCGAAAACTCCCCGACAAGCTGATGTTTCACAATGTCTGTGTAGACATACAGCGAATTGAACCCTCCAGTAATATCAGCTGGGAAGGGTGGTTTTTTAACAGAGACTCTGGGTAGCATTCCCAAAATATAGGCTAGCTCACCATGCGTATAAAAACCATAAGAGTTATCTTTGGCTTTAAGTCTCACTTTCCCGAACGCTTGGTCATAGTGCATAACTAATTCGGGTGGAGTAGGGTTGTTGGTGATTGTATTGTTTACAAGATCCAGTAACTCTGTGATGGATGTATAATACCCCCGAGTCAGGCTGTACCCCCATTTTTTAGTCCCAGAAATAATTTTGAAAAGGGTGTCTTCATTGATGTTGTTCCAGCTGTGTGGGTATTGTATTTCTGCTAACCCTATCTCCCAGTTCCCCAACAGATCCAGAGGTTTAACCAGTTGTATGGTAAAGTTTGAGCTGGTGTTCTGCGGAAAAATGCTGGAGCAAGCGTTGCTGGGTAAAGTAATGTAAAAGTCACCATCACACATCTCAACCTTCTGACTGAGGTACCCCTATATGTTACAAACTTGGGAGGCTTCCACCCAACTGTTAAATTTAGATGGCCACCCTAACCATTTTACCAACAACTGCTTCTTTCTTCCTTTTCCTTTCGTTGCTAGAACTTTTTCAACCCTGTAAACTCTGTCCTGTTTGGGATTCACTTTTTGTAGTTCTTCAGGGTAGAAAGAACCCTCAATAGGTTCATCTTCGTAATCTTTTAGGCAGTATACAGGCATCTGCACACGTCTAAGGACTTCATCCACTATGAAAATCTCATCGGTGAATGTTTGTTCATAACCTTTTTCAAACCGCCCTTTGGCTCTAGACACCCTCACGTGGTCTCCTTTTCTAAACACGGGTGCTGCTGGTTTTATTTTGAAATAGTCCCTGTACACGGCTTTCCACACCCGTGGAGAGTTTGAGAAGTTCACGTCAACAGGCCTGGTGCAAATAGTTCTGTGAAAACTGTGGTTGTAGCTCTTTATAAACTCTGGTAACACATCAATGTAGCGAAAGGTGTTGCGGGCTGTAAAATACCTCCACATCTTTGATTTTAATGTTCTGTTAAACCTCTCTACCACCGCCGCTTTCACTTCACTATTTGTCACAAAATGGTGAACATTATACTATTTTAACAGCTTACTTAAAGACTTATTTAAAAATTCTTTTCCCCGATCAGTCTGTAATTTTTGAGGTACACAGCCCTCTGTAAAAATGGTTTTAAAGGCTCGAGCTATTTCACCACCTGACTTGTCTTTTAGACCTACGGCCCACGCATACTTTGATAATATGTCTATCGCTGTTAAGATGAACTTAACCCCGCTGTTGTGTTTAGAAAACTGCTGCATATCCACCAAATCTGCCTGCCATTGTGCATCAATATCTGAAACAACAGTCTTGTTTCTTTTAAAATGTCTTCTTGCTGGTTTGTGCAGGGTAGAAGCATCCTGGTCTGAAAGCCAGGCAGCCACCCCACTTCTGTTCAGGAACTTATTCTGCCTTTTGGTAGCTTCAAAAAATGCATTCACCCCACCAAAACTGCCAGCTTCACCAGGAGAGTAATAAACTTCCTTTAACATAGCCTCCTGTGTAGACATGTCTGTTAACTGTTCCCCCCTACACTTACCCCCACGCTAACACCCGTGTGGTGCATTCAAACACTTGTGGACAAATTTAAACCACAGCACAAAGACACCATCTTCCAAATTCTCAACTTCTGTTTAGTGGTCAGGGACCTGATAGGCCATAACAGCACCATGTGATCTAGGGCGGATCTTGCAGCATGAGGGGTTGGGCTTTGAGGGTCTGCCTGGGTTGTCCTTCTGATGTCATGAACCATGTGGTATTGGTGTCACACACCACGTGATTGGGGTCAGGGGCGGAGTTGCTGATGTCACACACCATGTGATTGGGGTCGGGGCAGAGTTGCTGATGTCACGCACCATGTGACCGAGGTCAGGGGCGGAGTTGCTGATGTCATGCACCACGTGACCGGGGTCAGGGGATGTGGTTGGTGACGTCACACACCATAAAAGGGGAAAGGGGCGGAACGAAGGGGGCGGGACTTCCGGTCCCGCCCACCTGTCACATTTGCATTGAAGGGCAGAGAGCCATATACTACTCATGCTTCCGAAGGCATTGAAAACTCCTGTATAAAAGATGCTTAGAAATAGTGATCTGGTGTGCTTGTTACGTGAATTATTCCGCTTGCACCTTTTATTGCTAGCAATAAACCTTCTTTGTACTTTCACCCCTGGTATCTTTATTGGCCTTTGCATACCGGGCACAATCCCAGACTTGAGCTGGGTCACAACAATAAAAGGAAATGAGATTGGTCAGGCATGACCTACCTGCAACAAACCTGTGCTGGCTAACCCTCAGGGGGTTGCCATCGGCCAGTCCATTAAGAATGGCCTCTTTAATAATCTTTTCTAAGACCTTCCCCAGGATAGTGGTCAGGTTGATGGGCTTGTAGTTTGCCAGATCCACTTTCCTTCCTTTCCACCACATTGGCCTTCTTCCAATTATCGGGCACTTCACCAGAGCACTAGGAGCTCTCGAAGATCCTTGCCAGGAGATGAGCTATGATGCAGGCCAGCTCCTTGAGTACTCTGGGGTGTAAATTGTCAGGGCCAGCTGACTTGAATGTGTCCAGCCTCTCAAGGTGTTCCTTCACAAGGTCAGCAGTGATGGAGGGCAAGGAACCACCCTCACTCAGGCATCCCTGTCCTGTAATTGGCAGAGGCGTCCCATGGGACTTGTGAAAGACCGATGCAAAGTACCCATTTAGTAAGTTGGCTTTTTCCTGGGTGTCGGTCATCAGTTCTTGCACCTGGTTTAGCAGGGGTCCAATGTTGCCCTTGGTTTTCCTCTGGCTCCCCACATATCTAAAAAAGGACTCTTTATTGTCCTTGATACTTGTAGCCAGTTGGAGTTCCATTGCAGCCTTGGCTTTCCTGTTAAATCAATAAAATAACTGGCAAACACTACAGGAATGTGAGGAGGAGGAGGAGGAGGAGGATTAGAGCCAACAGCATCAAGCAGCAGCATAAAAGATTTCTAAAGTAGTAGAGAGGTGAAATTTAAATGGACAAGCATGACTCTGTGTAGTGCATCTAAAAATGGGTGTGCGGAATTGGAAGAATTTACAGAAGTTCAGGTTGTGTGTGGTAGCGAGTATAATCAGGATCTTGGGAATCCTAATGGACACCGAAGAAGAAGTTAAAGATAAGAGTGAAGCAGATACTGGGATCGGATCATGGAGTGGTAGAATGTTATCTTTCAAGGGTAAAGTGGCTGCATTAAAAACAGTACTGTTGCCAATCTGTACTCTTTCTGTAAATCAGTTTCAGGCTATGAATCATTTGTGAATAGTTTGTTGAAAATTCTACTCCTTTACATGGGAGTGGTGTATCCATCATCATGGCAACAGATAAAGAGGGTACAGAGGGAGATACGCATTTTTGGGGAGGGAAGTAAAAGAAAAAGGGTAACCAGAACGGAGCTATACAAAGCTATATAATGCCAGATTTGGAAAACTCTGTGTATATTTACTTTAAGTTTGTTCTGTAAACAGATAATAGATGAGGTGGGGAAGACACCATGTTTCTGTCGTTACCAGGCAGAAAGAATGTTAAGCAGATGGGGCACATATGGGAGAGAATGGAAAAAGCCATGGGTGTGGCAACCATGAGCCTATTATGCGAAGATGAAGTGCTTCATAAGGGTTAATAAACTTGAAGGTGCAGAATTAGTGTTTGAAAGATGCTAAGAAGGTGATTAGCATGATAAGAAAGATAAGATAACAATAGCTGGGGATCTGATGGAAAAATAGATAGCAAATGTGTGGAAAGGAATGACAGATAATAGCGTGAAAGGAGAACATATGGATATCATATGGATGATGATATGGAATTTTATCCTATGAGGGGTATTCAGCATAAATGTAACTTGGTAAGATTGGTGGTATGCCCAAAAGAGGGATCTGGGGCTGAAGAATCTGCTCTGAATGTATTTTGGGACTGCCTTTTTATGCAAGAAGTATGGGAGGGAGTGTATCGATTTGTGAGGGTGATCAACATGAACAATGACTTAACATATACAATGGTACTATATGGGTTAATGCCCGAAGGACTAAAGGCACAGAGACTGAGAATCATACTACTTTTTATGACAGTAGTGATATGGAAGGTGTGAAACCTATGTTGGTCAAGGGACTGGCATTCACCAGAAAAGAATGTTCAAAGTTGGCAATTTCTGAATTGAAACATTATGTGGATCAAGATGCAGATGAAATGGGAAAGGAGAAGGCAAAAAAGAAAAAGGAAAAAAGAATGTTGGTGTTCATTTCAAAGGGACAAAGGGATAGAGTGAAAGTTGTTGCTTCCTCCTGGGTTGGAGATGGTTTGTGAGACGTTAATGTGTTAATGGTGAAAAGGGGTGTAAGAAGAATAAGGCATTGTTGTAGGAGAGTTTGTCATTTAGTTGTTTTGTAATTTTTAAAAAAGGTCCCATCAGCATGTTTGGCCAAGATGTGCCATGCATTTTATAGTCATATTCAGTGTTGGATGCATCTACTGAACTGCATAGTTGGTTTCCATTACTAAGCACATGCTGCTTTTGGCAGCAGTTTAATGTTAGATAATGTATTTAATGAGGTTTCCTTGTAGGTGAATGTAAAATGAGGCTTCTCCTCCCCCCCACCTCCTCTCATCCCCCATACTGATTGAAAGGGGGAAAAATCATCTTGTAATGGAGTAAATATGGTATTTTTCGTAAATCAGTTTCAGGCTATGAATTGTTTGCTGAAAATTCTACTTCTAAGATTTGATATGTGTAATTCAAATTAGATGGTCTTTGTGATTGGCCAAGTAAATCATGCTTCTTGGTCGTTGTCCCATTCCTGCAGTACAGTGCACTGCCACTGGTTCTGGCTAGTGCAATGGCAGTCCTGGAGGGTGTACCCTGGAGCCCATGGTTGACATGACTGATGGCAGCAACTGCTTGGCAGCGGGAGCCCTGGAAGACCATGGAGCAGTCATCCAGCAGGCAGCCAGAGTAGGTGGGGGAATCGGGTGGCACAAGGTGGCTGAGCACCAGGCACTTGGAATGGCAGCCGGTGAGCAGGACAGCTGTGGTAGTACTGAGGAGTAGGAGCCCCTTCCTCTGGGTGCCAGGGCCAGGAGCTGGGGCAGCCAGCGCTGGGAAGTGCAGCTGCAGCAGGAGCAGGGCAGCCACATGCTGCCTATGTCTTTGCCACACTAGTGCTCTGACACAGGAAGCATCAGCCCAGAGGTCACAGTGTGAAGGGTGTGCTTTCAAGATGGCTGCCAAGTGCTGGCAGCTGGCTCTGCCTTCAGTATGGCTGCCAAGTGCTGGCAGCCGTGTGTCCAGAGGCTGGAACTCCCCCAGTGGCCACAGGGGCACGTGGCAGGGCTGGAGCAACTTCAGACTAAAGTTATTCCCAATTCCCACCACGTGTAAACACCTGCCAAAAAGCATTTAATGCACATTAAATTTAAGCGTACTTAAATTCATATGTAGACATGCCCAGTATAACTTTAATTTGTGCCGTATGGGACTATATACCAAAACACTTTGCAGAATTCAATACAAAGCAAGAAACAGTATACGATATGGAGAGTGGTCCAGAAACATTTCATGGTGAATAAATTAAAGTATTCAGCCTTACAAACATTATCAAAGAAAGAGAAATCCAGAGCCAGCAGGAAGGAGTACTGAAAAGGTCTGGATATTTCGTTTAGTTCCAAAAGGCTTCAAAAAATTTAGATGCTCCTAAGTTTATTTAAGTATTGGCCAGGTTGCTTGCTAAAATACCCTAGAGCTTTCCCAGATGGAAGGCATCCAAAAATGTACCATGCATCTCTGATCCCAGGGAAATCCAAAGTACTAAAGTTTTAAAGATAGTATACAGCCCATCAGAGACAAGTAGATATGCCAAGATGCCTGATTGCATATTGAGTAACTGCAAAAGTTGGGAAGGAATTAAATTAATGTTATAGAACAGAGAAATATCTGTGGGGTTTGTTACCTGAACATTTTTTTAGGATGGGATTTGAGATGTATTCAGGATGATTTTCCTATTATTAGTTTAAAAAGGTTACTTCAGCTCAATTAGATGTAACCAAGAAAGAGTTGGATGGTCAGGAAGCTAAAACTAATGAAAAGGAAGCAAAGCCGACAGTAGACAGTGGTACTTTCATCTCTCAATTAACTAAGTTATAGATCCATTAATAATACGCAGTAATTCTGGAAACAATAACACTGAACAACCTATCATCAACCCTCTCATGAATAGATGGATTGAAATATTGCAGCCTCGCACAATGGTACCCAGGGATGTAGTAGCCATCAAAGGATTGTGGTCATGTACAGACACAGACCATGATACTTCCCGTTACTTACCTTTGCACAAATGAGTTTAGTACATAACTACCTCAGAAATGAAATTCAGTTAGCAGCGGTATGTAAAATCCAGGAATGCTATTAAATTAATTCTAGTTAAACGCAGTGCCAACAGCAGTGATGAAACCATTTGTCCAAATACTGTCAAATTTACATGTTTTCAACTCCTTGGGATGGTACCTATTGTTCAGAGACTTCTGGAATAATAATACGTTGTGCATGTAACTGTTAGGAGGCATAAAATCAAAGAGAGACAGATGATCTTTCCAACCTCCACTCACTGGATTCTCCTCAGCACTTGTTTTCCATAGTCTATCCATTTCATCTGGTCACTTGGGACATCAATGAGCAGAGATGATACAAGTATATAGCCAGGTGCTGCTATTTACCAAGTATCATGCTACACCTATTGCTTGAATAAATCTGAACAGCATCTTAAAGCAAAGGAGACACTGCTGCAGTAACATTGACAGAAGACCTAGCTATTAAGCTGTCTACAGAGTCTAGTATCAGTGAAATGTTTGACAGCCGCAGGGACAAATATGTATTAGCAACATTGCTTAATCCATGTTTCAAGGGCAGAATTGAAACCATGCTTTCACCCTATGCAGGCACAGATTGCTGGAAGGATACTGTCATAAATAATAGTGCTGGAGGCCATACCATTATGCACCTCCTCTTCTCCCTCATCCTTCCACTTAGCTCCCCTAGGCCAAGTATATCTCATAAAGCAAAAGACGCACAAGTTCCTGGAACATCACAGAGTGCAAAAGAAGAAATCACAGCAATACCCATAGTTCTGGGGGCTTCTATTATCAACTCAGAGTGGGGCAGCACCATCCCAGAAAAGTCAATTTGGCTATATCATTGGAAGAATCTGTCCATGTCATGGGAGCCCCTTCATCTCTCTGGAAATGAGAAGTTAACTCCTAAAAATATATGCTCTAGTTCAGACAAGAATTCATTCAGGAAAGTCCTGAAGCCTGTGTTATGAGGACAGATCACAATGGTCCATTCTGGCCATATAATCATTCTGGCTAGCCATTTCACAGGGGGGGTGGGGAAGGAAGGGGGACAGAAATGCTGTTTCTAAAACTCTTGAATTACTTACTGTCCAGTGTGTACTCAGATTTCATCTTCAGTCTTGCTGGTGTCATTCCAGATTTATTAAAAAGCAGTATGGAATACCATGTTTTTAGAAGAGTAATCTGAAAGCTTAGCATGTTACACAACATACAAGTACAACCTAAATTAAACTAAAAGAAAAGGATACTTGGGATCTATCCATTCAAACTCTTATAGGAATGCGGTAAGAACATTACAAAGAGATGCCTGTATCTCTTCTATTTCTCTCTCCTTCTACCTCTCCCTCTTTCTCTTTCTTTCCTTTTTTCTCACCTTGACCCCAAGCATATATTAAGATTTTCCCAATTTCCTGCTCGATTTAGTGTAAGGTAAGAAGTTTAACAAATTCAGTTGTGGGAGAATTTTGTCTTTATTCTTTATTTTTTATTTGCCTGGCTTTGCAAAGCTCTGAGCTTGGCTTTAAAATTAGGAGTCAAATAACGTAGAAAACTTCAAGCTATATTTCAGCTGATATAACATTTAGGCCATGCAAAATGGCCTAAAGGACCCAGGCTGCAACTTAAGGAATATAAGGCTGGTTCTCCTATCAGTAAGAAAATGTACAACCAGACAAGTTTTGTTCACTCTTACCACTCATCCACAGTGTATGTGGAGAAACACACACATACACAGTAGTTTTTTTTGTTGTGAATTTGAGAGGGATTCAGAAGCAAAAAAAACTCACATGGGGGGCTGGGAGTGAGACCAGTTAATATTTTCAGCTTAGGTTTCTGCATTTTCATTTTCCACAGTGCTAGGGAATACTAATGCAAATCAAACTTGTACACTGTAAGCAAGAAATTACTCAAACTATCAAGCCTAAAAGCCCAGGGTTCATATGTGATCATGTAAACTTGATGTCCAAATCCCACAGTTGCAGGTTCACAGTTGGATAAATAATATAGGTATGACTGTTGTGAATGTTCACTATTTATCAAAAGTAAGGAAAATGGCAATAGTTGCATGGAAAACCTGAACGTTTTTACTGAAAACAGACTTAGAATCATAGAATCATATAAATTAAGGACTAGAAGGGACCTTGAAAGACCATTGAGTCCAACCCTCCTGCTCTGGGCAGGAGTACTGATGAGATCAAATGATCCCAGCAAGTTGTCTGTCCAGTCTCCTCTTGAAGACTTCCAAGGTTGGGGACTGCACCACCTCCTTGGGAAGTCTATTCCAGATTCTGGCCAACCTTACTGTAAAGAAGTACTTCCTTACATCCAACCTGAATCCATCCTCTAACAGTTTATGGCCATTGCTCCTTGTACTCCCCTGGGGTGCCTTAGTGAACAGTTATTCTCCCATCTCCCAATATTCGCCTCTTACATACTTATACATGGCCACCAAGTCGCCCCTCAGTCTTCTCTTCCCCAGGCTGAACAGTCCCAGATCCCTTAGTCTTTCCTCATAAGGTTCATTCTCCAGGCTCTTAATCATTCTTGTGGTCCTTCTCTGGACCTTTTCAAAATTCTCCACATCTTTTTGAAGTGTGGTTCCCAGAACTGAACACAGTACTCCAGCTGGGGTCTCACCAACACCAAGTAGAGAGGAAGTGTCACTTCCTTAGCCCTGCTCATAATGCATCCCAGTATGCTATTAGCTCTGTTGACTACAGCGTTGCACTGGTGGCTCGTGTTCATACTGTGAACAATCATAAATCTGAGGTCCCTTTGAGCCATCGTGCTGGTCAGGACATGTCCACTGAACCTATATTTCTGTTTCTAGTTACTTCTTCCCAAATGAAGCACTCTGCATTTATCCTTATTGAACTGCATCCAGTTTCACTTTGCCTACCTTTCCAGCTTGTCCAGGTCCAATTGAAGCCGTGTTCTATCTCCTAGTGTGACCGCTTTTCCCCATAACTAAGTATTGTTCACAAACTTGGCCAGCATGCTTTCCACATCTTCATCTAAATCATTGATAAAGATGTTGTTTTGATTTTTAAAGCACTTTTCTAGAGATGTGATTTATAAGTTAAAGTCCAGTCAAGAGCGACTCCAAGATAAACTGGGGGTTTTGAATTGGAGAGGCTGACCATTTAAAGCTGTCTGTTAATGCGTCCTGATTTGAGGCAAAACCAGCAGGCTTTATTGTTCTGGTAGACATTTTCTACCACTGCTTTCTGAGTAGAAACGCTTTAGTTGAGCTCTAGTACAGGGCGATGTGCTCATCAGAATCATCAAAATGCTATCAAATAAAGCAGCCTCTCTAGTTGAGGGCTCCCAATGTTGCTCACTCTGTCAGAGCCCTAGGCATAGCTCATTAGATGCTTAACCCTGCATACACCTATATTCCCAAGACACCAAAGTGTATACCTGCCCCCACAAGACACAAATGGTAATCTTGTGGCCACGCCAGACAAGAAAGCTGATATTGTTAACAGTTTCTTTGCCTCTGTTTTCCTGAACGGGGACTGGGATATCCCACCTACCACAGGTAGAGACAATCTTGGGGATAGCTCTATGAAGCCTTCAGTCAGCACAGATGTAGTTAGGGATCTTCTGGAAGGGCTAGACATTTTTAAATCTGCAGGTCCAGATGCCCTCCACCCAAGAATGTTGAGGGAGCTGGCAGGGGTCATCGCGGAGCTTTTGGCCCAGTTGTATGAGCATTCGTGGTCATCTGGCCAAGTGCCGGGGGATTGGAAACTGGCTAATGTGGTCCCAATTTTCAATAAGGGGAGGAAGGAGGACCCAAGTAACTATAGGCTTGTAAGCCTCACCTCGGTGCTCAGAAAGATCTTGGAGAGAATCATCAAGGAGCATATCTATGGGGGGCCTGCAGGGGAGATCATGCTCAGGGGCAACCAGCATGGGTTCACCAAAGGCAGGTCCTGCCAGGCCAACCTGATAGCCTTTTATGACCAAGTAACTAAATCCTTGGATGGTGGTGTCGCTGTAGATGTAGTCTTTCTAGACTTTAAGAAGGCCTTGACACTGTCTCACACCCCATCCTCATCAATAAATTAAGCGACTGCAGCATTGATGCCTACACAGTTGGATGGGTAAAAAATTGGCTCATGGGGAGCACCCAGAGAGTAGTGGTGGACGGGTTGTACACAATTTGGCGAGATGTGAGCAGTGGGGTACCCCAGGGCTCAGTCCTTGGGCCCACACTGTTTAACATCTTCATCAGCGACTTGGATGAAGTGGTGGAAAACACACTGTCCAAATTTGCTGATGACACTAAGATGTGGGGCGAGGTGGACACACTTGAAGGGAGAGAGAGGCTGCAACTAGATTTAGACAGACTACAGAAGCGGGCAGATGAGAATAGGATGGGGTTCAACGTAGACAAATGCAGGGTGCTGCACCTTGGGAGAAGGAATCCACAGCATACATACAGGCTGGGGAGTTCCCTTCTTGAAAGCACAGAGGTGGAATGGGATCTTGGAGTCATTATTGACTCCAAGATGAACATGAGCCACCAATGCCAGACCGCAGCCAGCAAGGCCAGCCATACCTTGTCATGCATCCAAAGGTGCATCTCAAGCCGGTCCAGAAAAGTGATATTCCCCCTCTATGCGACTTTGGTCAGGCCGCAGTTGGAGTACTGCGTCCAGTACTGGGTGCCGCACTTCAAAAGGGATGTGGCCAGCCTGGAGAGGGTTCAGAGGAGGGCCACCCGCATGATGAGAGGACAGCAGGACAGGCCCTACGAGAAGAGACTGAGGGACCTGAACCTGTTCAGCCTCAGCAAGAGGAGGCTAAGGGGGGACCTGGTGGCTGCCTACAAACTCATCAGGGGGGATCAACAGCAAATAGGTAGAGCTCTTTTCTCCCCAGCACCACCTGGGGTAACAAGGAACAATGGTAATAAGCTGATGGAGAATAGGTTTAGTTTGGAGATCAGAAGGCAATATTTTACAGTTAGGGTGGCCAGAATCTGGAACCAACTTCCCAGGGAAGTGGTCCTCGCCCCTACCTTGGGCAAATTCAACAGGAGGTTGGATGATCACCTGTCTGGGGTCTTGTGAACCCAGCATTCATTCCTGCCTGTGGCAGGGGGTCAGGCTAGATGATCTGTTCAGGTTCCTCCTGACCCTAGCTACTATGAAACTATGAAACTTCCAATGGTTCTGCATGCACCAAAGCCAAAATTGAGGCAATGAAACCAGCCTGGTAGGGCCCCCACTACAGTGCTCAAGCACGCCGGAGCTGGAAATCTCAAGAATGGGAGCAGGGAGAGTCCCTAAAGCAGCTACACTGCCTTATTTCTGGGTTTGGAGTGTGTGGAATGGGAGCCTGTGGATAGAGTCATCAGCACTCCAGAGAGTACTTCAGGAGCAGTATACACATATCTTACAATACCATTCAGTAACCCCTCAGCCTCCTAGGTTTCTGCCATGGGCATGCACAAAAGTGCCTAAGGGCTCTTGTTTCCCCACAACTTGTGAGCTTCTTAGAGTTCTGCCCCCAAAATAGTATTTGCATAATAAGTACTCCCTGCCCAACTTGCTTGTGGGAGCTGATCCTTCAGATGCATGCAAGGAACATTTAAGGCAGTGTGCACGTGCATGTGTGCTTTCTATCCCAGAACAGCCTAGGGCACAGGTGTTAAAGATACAGCCTGTGGCGCCATATCATTCAGCCCCCTGACACTGCCCATGGGTCTCAGGGAGCACTGGATGACCCTTTGCAACATTTGCAGTGCCAGCTCCAGCTCACATTGTGGAGCAGGTGCCATGTGCAGCCCAGCCCTGGAGCAGCCTCATGCCACTCTGGGGCCTTGCTGCACAAAGCAAGGGCTCTGGGGCCATACAACTCAGCCTGATGGCGGTGGCAGCTCCAGGGCTGTGCAGCTCCAGGACACATGCTGAAGTGTGGGGCTGCTCTGGGGGTCTGGTCTGCCCTGTGGAATGGACCCCATGCCACTCATCCAGCCTGTGGGGCCATATGAGTTTGACACCCTTGGCTTAGGGCTCTCAGCCTCCTGGTTTTTCACATAGCAGATGCTGGGTGTTCTAGATTTGTGCAGATGGCCTGTTTCGACACACAGGCATTTATTCCTGACCAGACAGGTACGTAACTGGATGACCCTATGCCATGCACTTGATATGGAGCCTGGGCACCTATTTAGAGCTGAAGGTTTTATGAAGTGGCAGGGTACATAAGAGATAGGCCTAATTGCCTTGAGGAACTGTTCTCCACTATTGACCCACCCCTACAATTATGGGTAAGAAAACTGTTCTTTAATATAAATATAATGATGCTTGATTCATAGGCCAGATATTCAAAAGTCACCAGGTTTTTAAAAAGTAGATAGATGTCCAGTGAGTTTTAGGTATCTCAGGGTGCTTTTACTCTTGAAAATCTTGTTCCATGTAAATGCCATTGCACTCAAACTTTGTCCCTGTATAATTACAGGTTTCCCTTGCCTTATGTGGGTTCTGTACGTGCAAATTTGCTTTTATGTGATGACCTTTTTATACCAAAAATTCATTACATGCAAGGTAAATGCACTCTTATGCAATCGATGTGGTGGAAGCCTGCAGTCAGCTGCTTTGTGTGGTGGGAGTGAAGGGCACCAAAATATAGTCTCCTGTGTGGATCTGTGCTCCTTGCTCATTGTGTACGTGTTTCTGTAGTTGCCATCCCCATTATGGTAACATTCATCACCACCCTGTGCTTGTGTGTACTGTCTGCTGTTTGTGAATACCAAAATTGTCCTGTAAAAGAGGTAGAAATGCGTCTGGGGGTCAGTATAGTTGAGGTCTTGGAACATATCCCTATTTGTTACATTGTAAAGTGGGATCTCTTTATGCAAATTCAAGTTATGAGCCGTTTTCCAGGAATGCATGTACAGCATAAAGCGAGGGAAACCTGTACTGCTCATTCTGCTGCCTTAAAAGCAGCAGCAGGAGTTGCAGTTATTCTAAAAGACCTACCTCTTAGGCATACTAAATTGGCTATGTGGAGCAAGAACTATCACTTTCTATGTTTTTGGCTTAGTACATAGCACAATGGGGTCCCAACCTGGCTTTTCTCTAGGTGCTACCCCAATATAAATATTGATGAGGACAATAAGAGTAGTGTTACATGAATGTATCAGAGGTGTATGTAGCTTAGAGTAATGAAACCAAATTGGTACAGGTGACAGAGAAACTTGAAGACAGATTACTTTGGGGAACCCTATGTAGCTGTCATGGATGATGTCGGCCAACACCTTTACAGACATGGTGGTGAAAATTGGAAATAAAACATTTCTTGGAGAATTGTCTTTTTTTTCCTTAAAAAAATAAACTTATGTCATGTAACAAATTAGGCCCTTCTGTCAAAACTCACTTTAAAAATAAATCTGCCCCTCTGACAGTACAAGGGGCAGGATTTAGCCAGTTAAGTACCTGTCTGGTCAAAAATAAACACCTGTCTGTCTAACCAGACCATCTGCACAAATACTGAGCAAGGAAATCTAGATCACCCAGCATCTGCTATGTGAAAAACCAGGAGGCTGAGAGCCCTAAGCCAAGGGTGTCAAACTCATATGGCCCCACAGGCTGGATGAGTGGCATGGGTCCATTCCACAGGGCAGACCAGACCCCCAGAGCAGCCCCACACTTCAGCATGTGTCCTGGAGCTGCACAGCCCTGGAGCTGCCACCGCCATCAGGCTGAGTTGTATGGCCCCAGAGCCCTTGCTTTGTGCAGCAAGGCCCCAGAGTGGCATGTGGCTGTTCCAGGGCTGGGCTGCACATGGCACCTGCTCCACAATGTGAGCTGGAGCTGGCATTGCAAGTGGTGCATAGAGTCATCCAGTGCTCCCTGAGACCCACTGGCACTGTCAGGGGGCTGAATGATATGGCTCCACAGGCTGTATCTTTGACACCTGTGCCCTAGGCTGTTCTGGGATGAAAAGCATATATACACATGCACCCAGCCTTAAATGTTACTTGCATGCATCTGAAGGATCAGCTCTCACAAGCAAGTTAGGCAGGGAGTACTTATTCTGTGGATGCTATTTTGGGGGCAGAACTCCAAGAAGCTCACAAGTTGTGGGAAAACAAGAGCCCTCAGGCACTTTTGTGCATGCCCATGGCAGAAACCTAGGAGGCTGAGGGGTTACTGGATGTTATTGTAAGATATGTGTATACTGCTCCTGAAGTACTCTCCAGAGTGCTGATGACTCTATCCACAGGCTCCCATTCCACACACTCCAAACCCAGAAATAAGGCAGTGTAGCTGCTTTAGGGACTCTCCCTGCTCCCATTCTTGAGATTTCCAGCTCCAGTGTGCTTGAGCATTGTAGTGGGGGCCCTACCAGGCTGGTTTCATTGCCTCAATTTTGGCTTTGGTGCATGCAGAACCATAGGAAGTGAGCAGGTATACTGTTTGGCGTCTTGGGAATATAGGTGTATGCAGGGTTAAGCATCTAATGAACTATGCCTAGGACTCTGACAGAGTGAGCAACATTGGGAGCCCTCAACTAGAGAGGTTGCTTTATTTGATAGCATTTTGATGATTCCGATGAGCACATCGCCCTGTACTAGAGCTCAACCAAAGCGTTTCTACCCAGAAAGCAGTGGTAGAAAATATCTGCCAGAATAATAAAGCCTGCTGGTTTAGACTCAAATCAGGAAGCATTAACAGACAGCTTTAAATGGTCAGCCTCTCCAATTCAAAACCCACCCAGTTTATTTTGGGGTCACCCTCGAGTGAACTTTAACTTATAAATGACATCTACAGGAAACTGCTTTAAAAATCAAAACAAGGAATAACCTACTTGCCAAACTTCCAGGTTCCACTTGGCATGCCAATGCCTCCATGCTGCATTCATCTACTCTCGCTATGTTATTCAGTGCAGAATACTGTGCCCCTGTATAGGCTCATTCATTGCACAGTAAACTGGTGGACACCCAACTGCATGCTACAATGCATCTTGTCTCCGGTACATTGCACCCCACTCCACTGCCATGGTCACCAGTACTCAGTAACATTGCTTCCCCTCATCTCTGCTGCACAAATGCTAAAGTAAACTTACTAGCCAGATTCCCAGATAATCCTATCCTATCAATGCACTGGGACATATTCCACCCACCAATAGCTCAGGTCCCTTCAAGACGCCCAATACAGTCCACCCTTTGAAATCCTGTTGACTTTTCCTTGCTTACACAATGGCACAAAGAATCGTCGGCATAAGCACCTCATCATCTCTGACCTTACAGTTAGTCAACCAGGATTTAACTGGCCACTCCATTATTGGGCACTTCTCAACCATTTTAAAACTGGACAGGGTCACTGTACCTCAAATCTATACTAACGGGGCCTTCACAATGACAACAAATGCCCATGTGGACAACTTCAAACCATGTCCCACATTGTTGACTTGTGCCCATTTACAGTGATACCTGATGGCCTTCAAGCTTTTCACGCTGGAGATGACATTGCCTTAAGATGGCTGAAACAATATGCCAAAACCACATATGCTAAATAAAGGAAGTGTTAACCATATATCTCAGGGAAGCTTAATCTCTCAATATTTCCAGAGAAGTTTGAATTAGTCTCCAGACCTCTGGATGCTGGTGTGAATTGGAAATGCAGATCCCTTTGAAGTTTACTTGTCATTCAGAAGCATTCAGAAGTTATTTTCCTTAGTGTATAAGCCTGCCAGAGACCCCAAGTACTAAGTTTGCAAGCCTATGATGAAGTGCATTTTTTCATTGATTACTAAAGCAATCTAACTTAAGGTTATTCCAGGTGAACCTACATATCCTTCTCTCCTACTCAAGATGGCACCATAGACATACTATATGGACCACTCTACACATTACAGGTATTATGCAATTAACTGGTTAATTGTACAATTACCTTCAGATCCAGCTACACATGCTAAGTACCTAACACCATAAAAAGCTCTGACCAGCTATAAAGTTAGACCTTGAAAATGTGTACTAACTTTATAGCTGATTGCTATTGAACTGTATTTTGCATGTGTAGCAGGGTCTCCCCTGCAGCTGAGATCCCCATCAACTGCAGGGGTGCACCATGCCTAGCCAGGGCTGGGAGTCATTCAACTGAAGGGACTCTTAGCCCCAGCAGCTGCCAACTCTGGGTCCTAGCAGCACCCCGCCGCTCTCTGCTCCTGTGGGTGGAAGCCCCCTCCACTACATCTCCCAGCTGCAGAGGTGCATTGGGCACCCCTACAGCTGGCAGCCCCTCAACTGAGGGGGCTCCCAGCCATGAAAGCTTGCTTCCTGCCTAGGTAGGGGGAGCCCAGTCCTGGGCTCTCCCTGCACTGGCAATAAGGCACGATGGGATATAATGCATGATCCCATTATCGCGTCACCTGCCAGGCACATGTGACAGGGCAGAAGTGGATCATACATTAGATTCAATTGCACCTTTACCTGCATGTGTAGAGGGGGCCTTAGATGCTCTGATCTGTTTCATAAATGTTGACCATCCTTAGTAGATTCCCTTTTTGCATTAAAATCAGTGGGGAAAATGACTTGGCAATGAGTATTGCAATCTCACCAACTGGTCCTGTTTGCCAAGCATGGTAAAGTTCTGGCAAAAAAATCCTTCAGCATGAGGGACCAGAATACTGTAAGAAGCTTTGCCCAGCAGTGGGCTGAAAGTGGCTGATAATAAATGACTGATGATGATTACATGGAATGTTTAACTTCCTGCAAAATGATAGATATGAGCCAAGTCAGCATCACACTGACATAGCATTGTGCTGCAATGCTGGAAAGCAGGTTTGACAGCAGACCTACAGCTTATAATCTCTAGGCAGGTGGACAAGCATAGCATCCAGATACAGAAGGTTAGCTGCCCCAGTCACTCACAGTAGCACCTTATATTAGACAACTCTTGGCGCCATCTCAGTTGGCAGTGGGGTCCCCTGACAGGAGCAATCAAATGAAAGGAATGTCAGAAAGCAACTAATTTAAAGGGGAAAAACACATAACAAAAAACTATTATGGATCAAAGATGAAAAGGAAAGTTAATACATGCAATCAGGCAGGAGAAAGAGTATTTATAATGCTTCTTCCCCTAGAGATGCTGAAGATAAATGGGGAAAGTTAAGTAAAGGGGTTGTCTGTGTGGAAGTATCTTAATTTCTTGTACAGGCAGATGATCTTTTTTTGAAGTCTTAATAATAAATAATAATAATAATGATTTTATCACCCTCAGCCTTTTCTTTATGAGGAGAGTGCCCAGGGCTGTGTTTATAATTAGTCTGCATCCCCGAAACATTCAGCCTTCTTTTATTTCACTCTCGTAAGGTAAACAAGAATGTTAAAACACCATATGAGTTAAAACCAGGATCCTCACATTTCAACAGCAACTGCTGTTATTCATAGTGCACCTTGCAAGCAGGGCTACCTGCCAATCAAACAAATACCAGGCTACTGAGTCCCCTAAACAGCCATCTGATCCTTTTCTAACTGTTGTTTAGAATTGTTTAGGGGTGTCCATGGAGCGATGATTAACAGCTCTAGGCGCTCTGCAAGCACTTCGAATATTCATTTCTTACTAGTAGGGACATTTTTTCCTTCATATTTTTATTGGTTGTGTTTTATTAGTTACATTGCTCTTCAGTCTCCCTGCAGCACTGGCAGCAATGCCATTAGCTCTAGATGAAGGTGCATGTCCTCCCTTCATGGCTGAGGTGGGGTACCACAATAAAAGCAATATCAATAAACAGTGCATTGCAGAAAATTAATAAGCAGTATACTGATGAATTGTTAGCAGTCAGTAGTGACTACTGAATAGGTAACACTTGATATCAGGTCATCTCTTGCTTTGGTTGCTAAGTAGGGATTTAAAGTCTTGATAGTATATATTAAAACAGTGAAGAAGGTGTAAAAATATTAAGTGAAGTCCAAGCATGTTAATTACTTGCTAAATGCCTATAATTATCTGACATCTATAGCAGATAGGTCATTGCTTGGTTTAACCTGCTAGCTAAGGGAAATGCTAGGGGAAGCATTTACACAGTTTAATAAAATAATATATATATTTCATTCTACTGGAACACATTTTTTACCGCAACCCAGAATCTCAGAGAATGTTCTAAGAGGAAGTAAGCCTCACAATATACCTTTGAGGCAGGTGATCATTTTCATATCCATTTTACAGATGGGCTATGGGAAGCGGAAGGTGGTTACGGGATTCAGAAAAAAGCATACTAAGACAAAAGGATAGGAGGACTCTACGATAAGGCGTTGAAAAATGGGTCAGGAGAGAGGGGTTCCTGGCTCCACCAAATTCCTCTTTTGTGATCTTAGGCCTCACTTCACTATTTATAAAATAAGACTACTATTCCTTCCTTTACTCTGGTTAGGTTTCATTTTACCAGGCCAAGGACACTGCTTTCATGCTTAAAATCAATCACCTATATAAGTATGTTCAGGATTGAGGCCTTAGAATGTAAGATCTTCAGAGATTGGGACTCTTTTATAAAGTATATAAGGCACTTAGCACAATGTGATTCTGATCTTGATTGGGACCTCAGGTCCTATTGCAGTCCAAGTAAAAAAGAAAAAAGATTCACCCTCACTCCTAAATCACTGCCTATATAATAGAGTAACAGCCTGGGTAGAAAAGATTTTGGTGAGAGATGACCCTATTATACACACTAGGTGCGTCTACATGTTCATTAATGTGCAGTAGGTACTGTGCATTTACTTTAGTACTTGCTTAATGAAGTACTGACTAAATGTAGCACTGGCGCGGTAGCCTAATAACAGTGCGCAATAACATATTAGCACAGTTTTTGACTGGCATACTACTAAGTAGTGTTACTAGGCTACTGCACAGTAAGCGTCTCATGTAGACATGCCCACTGTCAACTTCACAAAAGGAAATGAGTGATGCTATTATAACTAACCAAATTGTTTGACATTCTCAAAAAAATGTGAATGCCTTAGACCTGGTGGCTTTTATGAAATTGTTTGAAAATAGGAGGCATCAACTAATTGAAGGAAAGGAAAAAATGAATTAACATATTTCCATCTATAATATATATAAATTACCCGATCTCCACTAGAATTTCATTGGATAAATTGTTAGAGGGAAAAACTCCTGTGCAACACTCCCTCGAGATGGCAGTTCCAATGCTCTATGGTCAGCCTGTTCATTAATGAACATCTGTTTTCACTACAGAACAGAGTGGACTTTCTTCCATAAATTCTCCTATCACGTATTTCTTAGAAAATGACATTAAGAGTTATTCATTGTCACATAGATAATCTAGATTTATTTTTAATTTTAAGCATTGCACATTAATTATAGCATTTCTGTCACTCACTATACCATTGATGAACACATTGCCAATATCTAGAAGTAGGTGAATAACGCAAGAAAGACAACTCTAATTTTTAAAACATTTGAACAGATGTGGCTTCTGCCATGTTACAACTCTTGTCCTGTTGACGTTATATACCAATTAAATGAGAATAGCTTTCAAAAATGTTAATAGACAGCAAATTTTAAAGTACCATACACTAGTACTCATGAAAACTGAATTTGAAATTAGCATGTGTTTAAGTATTTCTACCAGTAACGATCACACATTCATGTGATTAGGAAATGGGAACAATATCACATCTGACTTACCTAACCAATCACAGCTAAACCATAGTTTAAGTTTTTGTTCAGAAGTGATCAATCCACAGAATTAAAATATATATATATATAATAGGCATCAAATAAATTATTAGATTTGAGTATAGTATCGTCTGTTCATAATTGTTCTGTGATCTGAAAAAGTTTTAATAAAATTAATTTTAAAATTATTTGCTCAGATTGACCAATACTTTACCATCAGCTGAAAATTTTAATCCAGAAGTTCAGAGAGATTTGTATTCAGTAATTTTATAAGTGGTTTGCTTCAGATTCTAGTATGTAGGATTGTTACAACTACAGTACCTTGTTCACAGCGATGTTTTAGTTATTGATGAGTATGAAAATAATGCTGGGCCTAGAACTAGGATTTCAAATGCATCAAAATCGAAAGGCATTCAAAATGAGTGTTTGGGTGCACAATATTGTAAATGAAAAAGGTACTGCCAAAAATCTGCTTAAGATTCAGGTATCAACTTCCAGCAGCTTTAAGAGTTTAAATTCTCATCTGAACCATTTCTGAACAATCTGAATCTCCTAAGAATGTAATTATCTGAGAAAATCTCAATAACATTTTACTTTAGGATGCTGTATTTTTTTTTCACCTATCACATGCCCCCAAGTAATCAAGCACCTTGTTTTTGAAAGGCAGAATGAGGAAAAAAGATCTTTCCTTGAAGATGCTGGCAAGTACAACATTTTTTACAGGGAAAGCAAAGGCAGCTGCAATAGTGGGGGAAGTAAAAACCTGGAGCTGCTTTGTTAACCTCCTAGCTGCGGGATGAAGCAGACACTCTGGGCTGCCCACCCAGCTTGAGAAGAGAAAAGGGGCCGAGTATTTCAGCTTTCAATTGATTCTTCAGGCACTGCTAGCTGAGCAGACCTGCCTGGTCTCTAAGTAGGACAGCCCAAGTGGGCAGCCAGCAGGGCCTGATGATACAACTGATGGCTGATCCTGCTAAAGCTGATCTGCCCAGACCCTCTTCTCATGTTAGGTGGCAGCACACCCCACCCCTTGAGCAGCAGGGGAGGGGGAAAAGCCTGCTGCTCCCACCCTCCCAGGCCATGCAGGAAGGGTAGGGGTTTAAACCCCTTCCTAATCAAAGCATCCTGCTGGGGCCTGGCCATACCCCACTCTCAGCTCAGCACTTTGGAAGGGAAGGGAAGGAAAGGGAAGGGAAGGCTGCTTTAGTGCCCCCCAGCTTCTAGCCTGAGCCACTACAGGCATGTGTTGGCATTTCTGGAATGAAAAGGGAATGTCTATCCACCTACAAATAGGTTCAAACTCTGCAGGTTAGACTAACCTGCAAAGATTGAATCAATTCAGGCTCTGGCTTTTCAAATGTCTGGCCCTAGCCCAGTGGTAAAATGGGCATAAAAAACATGGCCTCTTTTGAGAAGCACCTCAAGATCTACTGATGAAAGGCCCTAGGTAAAAGGTTGGCAGTATTATTACAGCAGTTCTAATTACCTGTGTAATAGCCTCTGAGCCAAAAAAACTTGATACTTGGGTAAGTCACGTTTCAGAACTGTCATAAACTTCACTATTGCAATTAAGGGAAAAGATGACTTCAAAATGGAACAGATGCAGAGAACAGGAAGGTTGAGAGGCGATACCCATAAATGCACTGGAGAGAAAATGACAGGAGAAATAACTATTTAAGTGAAATAACAATGCTGGAGACAGAATAAATGTGTTTAAATAAGCCATGAATAAATTAAACTGGAAATTAGAAGAAGATTGCAACCAATACAGCAGTGAGGTTCTAGGACAGCTTCCCAACAGGGCTAGTAGGGGCAGGAAAGCCTAACTAGTTTTAAAGTAGCCCTTGATAACTTAATTAAATTGATTTTACAACATGGTTACCTGTAATAGCAGGAAACAGGGCTATGTGGTCCAGATCTCTTCCAGTCCTCTGTTTATAAATGAAACTCTCCTAAACCTAGTAATAAGGTACCTGGGGCTATGTACAGACAGTCAAAAAGCCTGAAGCTGAATCAATTCAATCTTTGCAGGTTAATCTAAGCTGCATAGATAAGCAAGTTGAACTGATACTCAAGTGAACATTCACTTTTGATTCTAGAAATACAGCCACATGCCGGCAGTGGCCCAGGCCAGAAGCCAGTGGGATTCTAGATCACGCCTTCCTGCTTGGCTGGAGCAGACAGCTTGAGCCAAGTCTATCCCACCCACCTATAAGGAGGGATTTGCAGGGGAGGCACAAGGCATCCTAGGATGCTGGGGAACTGTGAGTTAACTTTAATCTGTAGGGGATCTGGGACAGAAGTTCAATAAACCAATTTAACCTAAATCAGTTAAGTCTGATATTACATCCATCCAGGTTTATCTTAAACTGGTTTTGGCCATTTTGAAAGCAGTTTATGTACACTGAACTTCTGTTGTGTTACAGACTTGAACAAGTTTCCAATCATTTAGACCGGTTTGTGTGTAATTTTTGTCCCTAGCCTGGGAGCACCACACAGTTCCTCAACCATGAAGTTAGTACTTTTGCTCAAAAATATTTTGGCTACTCTTTCTCACTTACAGTTTTCTTCCTGTGATGTTTTTTAATTAAAAGAAAACTTTAACATCTGTCTTTTTTTTTTACTGCCACATTGAAATTGCAAAGTATCTGGAAATTGGAAAAGAAAGCCACATATTTACAGATTTTTAATGAGAGGTTTTGGAGAGAGGGTTTAAGTCTCACATGCAAAAAGTGAATGTTTAGTAGGTGAGTTGTAAGCATTCCTTTTTATTCCATAATTATAAGTGAAATGTTCTTTAATGTACAATAATAATGTTCAAGCTGTGCTATTTTGCAGCTAATAATTATATACAACAGCATGATAGCTAACAGAAAGGGGTTTTTTTCCCAGTTTAATGTATTGCCCTTATCTACCTGCCTTATTGCCTATGCCTTGGCTTCTTAATCTATCCTTTATTCTGGAAATATAAAACTAAGCATAGCACTAGTTATTTACCTTTTTAAGGAAATAGTTTGAAGCAAGACTGTTGACTAGCTCAAATCATTCCCATACAGAGAAATGTATAATACACTTCTTTTTCTTGCTTGTTTCAAAATATTACTCCAACTACAGAAAAGCTTGAGATCCAGCTGCTTGAATCCTCAGTCCTTAAAAGCCATAAATTCTTTCCAAACTTACATTGTGTTACTCAAACAAGACAGAAAAGTGACAAAAAAAAGCAGAGGTCATCAAGATCCAGTAACGTGCATCAATTTTGCTCACAAATGAAGGAATAAATTTATCATTGCACTGGCTGCATTAGTTACAGTAGACATGCACCATTTCCAAGATTTCTCGTGGGGTGAGAATACTGCATATCAGAGCCAGCTTCTCCATTAGGCTTTTAACTGCAATGCTTCCTGGTTTTGCCGATTAGAAGTTACATTTAGAAGGGGGAAAAATGCACTAGCTGAATTAAACTAAAACCTGGGTGAAGCCTCGATGGGAAGCCTGCTATAAATTGGATCACTGAAAGTAGGGGAAATTAATTATATGATGCCCAACAATGAAATAAGCAACACCTTGAATTTAACCTGGATAGAGTTATCGATTCAACAAAAACAAGCATCTCCATAGTCCCAGTGCTGGCTTGGACTGCTGCCTAGCCATTTCCAGCTAACATTTAGCTCATTTGCAGCTGCACTAAACACACACTCTCTTAATAGTTTGGAGGAAACTGATTGCATGTGAGTTAATATACTAGTCAATCCTTTTGCCTTTTTTTATTACTGATCTGGGAAAAAATGTTGTGTGGGGATCCAAGCAGCACTCTAAGGGTCACTGGTGAGAGCAACACTGAAGGAAGTAAGTAGAGACCTTTAATGCTGTGGCTCAAGTAGGTTCCATGGGAAACCTATTCTGGGAAAATCCCATAGATTAGGTAGTACTAGCCAGTGCTCATTTGTCCTGAGGACTTTCAAATTCTTGCAATCCACAATATTCTATTCACCCCATTCTATTCTTCCTTCCATCTGTGGCAGATTTGTAGGAGGTTTGGGCTAAGGTGACTTCTTCATGCAAGAGACACACAATTCTCAGTCTTGATTTTGTTGTACAGCAGTTGAGTGCCCTGGTTTTATAGAGACAGATATTATCAGTCAGCGTTGTAATCTGGGGGCTTTAAAAGGAGTCAGAGGTCCAAACACTCTACCAGTCAAAATACTTTTTGCTTCTGATGTCACTGCACTAAGGCCTGGAAGACTACCACTGAGTTCTACATGCCATGTAGGAATATACATGAAGATCATTCAGAATGTTTTGCTAATGCAAAACACAAATGTCAACACGTCCGTGGGTATTTCATTCAGCACATGCCATACACTTGGGTTTGCAGTGTGTACAGGCTTCCAATTAGTTTTTCGATACTATTTTAAATGCTGACTTTGATTTTTAAACCCCAAAGAGCTTGGATCCTGGAAACCTTAAAAATCACTTATGAGGATCTGAGCAGTGGATTACATTATACTAATGCATTCCTTGTTTAAATGGGAGAACACTTGACAGTAAGACATTTCAAGTAAGGGGTTCTCAATTCTGGAATTTCAGTTCCCTCTGATAGATCAGGGTCAAGATTTATTGGTCTTCCAGTCATCCTACAAAGCCTAACTGTTTTTTCTGGCTTTCACTGAGAAAGTTACAGAGGCATAATGAAGGCAGGGTGTAGATTTTGGAACTTTTTGTTTGAGTTATTTTTCAAATGCTGATCTAGTAAAGTATCTATGTTTTATAATGATTGCAATGCTACCTGAAGTTTCAGGCTACTTTGTTTCTACAAGCCAAAATTAAATCTAGTGATAGAAACCATTTGTGTGAATGCTGATGAAATCCCTTAAATAATAAATTCATGTCCTACCTTCTTTCCTCAGCTTCTACAGTTTGAACAGAAAGTAAAGAAAACAAAACACATTTAAAGAGAGACACTTAATCTTTTATTTAGTTGTTGACTCAGACTCAATACGTTGCGTATAAAGAGTTTTAGGCACCTCTCTCCCCTGTATACCTTGTGACAAAGAAAATATTACAAGGTAAAATTTCCTGCTCTAGCTCTTAATTCAAAAAAAAAACTCATGTTCCAAAATTTTTTTTTTTAAATAGTGTACTTCCTCTCCTTGAAAACATTGTGGACTCCGGGCACTACAGAACTCGTATAACATGGTCTCACTTTACAGAAGTTCTTAACAGCTGACATCTGGTGGATCGAAGTATATCAACACAGAGGAGTTATCCTTAATGGTGGTAGAAGGAACTGTAATAAAGAGGATGGGATGAAGATACAGAACTCTCTGGGTGATATGTTATTACATTTCAAAAAGAAGAATTCCTTGGAAAAATTTCCTAAGAGTCATAGAATCATAGATGTAGGGTCAGAAGGGACCTGAGTAGATCATCAACTCCAACCCCCTGCCCTGGGAAGGAGAAAATACTGGGCTTATATGAACCCAACTAGGTAATTGTCAAGCCTCATCTTAAAGACCCCCAAGGATGGAGCCAGCACCACTTCCCTTGGAAGTTGGTTCCAGATCCTAGCCGCCCTGACTGTGAAATAGTGTCTTCTAATGTTCAGCCTGAACCTACTCTCAAACAACTTATGGCCATTATTCTTTGTTACTCCAGGAGGTGCTTGGGTGAACAGGGTCTCTCCCATTCCCGACTGGTTCCCCCTGGTAAGTTTGTAAATGGCCACCAGGTCCCCTCTCAGCCTTCTCTTCATAAGGCTGAACAAGTTTAGGTCCCATAGCCTCTCCTCATAGGGCCTGCCTTGCTGTCTCCAGATCATAGATTCATAGATGTTAGGGTCGGAAGGGACCTCAATAGATCATCAAGTCCGACCCCCTGCATAAGCAGGAAAGAGTGCTGGGTCTAGATGACCCCAGCTAGATACTCGTCTAACCTCCTCTTGAAGACCCCCAGGGTAGGGGAGAGCACCACCCCCCTTGGGATCCTGTTCCAGACCTTGGCCACTAGAACTGTGAAGAAGTTCTTCCTTATGTCCAGTCTAAATCTGCTCTCTGCTAGCTTGTGGCCATTGTTTCTTGTAACCCCCGGGGGCGCCTTGGTGAATAAATCCTCACCAATTCCCTTCTGTGCCCCTGTGATGAACTTATACGCAGCTACAAGGTCGCCTCTCAACCTTCTCTTGCGGAGGCTGAAAAGGTCCAGTTTCTCTAGTCTCTCCTCGTAGGGCTTGGTCTGCAGGCCCTTGACCATACGAGTTGCCCTTCGCTGTACCCTCTCCAGGTTATCCGCATCCTTCTTGAAGTGTGGAGCCCAGAATTGCACGCAGTACTCCAACTGCGGTCTGACCAACGCCCTACAGAGGGGAAGTATCACCTCCCTGGACCTATTCGATAAAGTGCCACTGGCTTTTCTGATGGCTTCGTCACACTGCCGGCTCATGTTCATCTTGGAGTCCACTAGGACTCCAAGATCCCTTTCCACCTCTGTGCCACCCAGCAGGTCATTCCCTAGGCTGTAGGTGTGCTGGACATTTTTCCTCCCTAGGTGCAGCACTTTGCATTTCTCCTTGTTGAACTGCATCCTGTTGTTTTCTGCCCACTTGTCCAACCTATCCAGGTCTGCCTGCAGCTGTTCCCTGCCCTCCGGCGTGTCCACTTCTCCCCATAGCTTTGTGTCATCTGCAAACTTGGACAGAGTACATTTCACTCCCACGTCCAAGTCGCTGATGAAGACATTAAAGAGTATCGGTCCAAGGACCGAACCCTGCGGGACCCCACTGCCCACACCCTTCCAGGTCGAGACCGACCCATCTACCACGACTCTTTGGGTGCGACCCTCTAGCCAATTCGCCACCCATCGGACTGTGCAGTCATCCACATCACAGCCTCTTAACTTGTTCACCAGTATGGGGTGGGATACCGTATCGAAGGCCTTCCTGAAGTCTAAGTATACGACATCCACCCCTCCTCCTGTGTCCAGGCGTTTCGTAACCTGGTCATAGAAAGAGACTAGGTTGGTCAGGCACGATCTGCCTGCCACAAACCCGTGCTGGTTTCCCCTCAGCATAATTTGTCCTGCCGGGCTCTCACAAATGTGAGCCTTGATAATTTTTTCAAATACTTTACCAAGGATGGAGGTGAGACTGACCGGCCTATAGTTGCCCGGGTCCTCCTTCCTCCCCTTTTTGAAAATGGGGACCACGTTAGCCCTTTTCCAGTCCTCTGGGACTTGGCCCGTGTGCCACGAGCATTCGAATATTCCCGCCAGTGGCTCTGCAATGACGTCGGCCAGTGCCTTCAGCACCCTCGGATGGAGCCCATCCGTGCCTGCCGACTTAAAGGCATCCAGTTCTTCCAAGTGACTCTGCACCACCTCAGGATCTACGCATGGAAGTCTGGCGCCTTGCTGCTGCCTCTCTACAACCCCAGTGAGAGACTTGTCGTGCCCCTCGCTTAGGAACACTGAGGCAAAGAACTCGTTGAGGAGTTCAGCCTTGTCCCCCCTGTCCGTCACCAATTGTTTCTGCCCATTTAGCAGGGGTCCTATTCCTCCCTGGGCCTTCCTTTTACTCCCAATATATCTAAAAAACAATTTCTTGTTGTCCTTTACTTGGGTTGCCATCCTCAGCTCCATGGTAGCTTTGGCCCGCCTAACTGCCTCCCTACAAGCACGAGCAGAGGAGGTATATTCATCTTTAGTGATCTCACCCTGTTTCCACTTTTTATGTGCTCCCCTTTTGGCCCTTAGGCTGCCCTGGATTTCTCTGGTCAGCCATGGAAGCCTCCTGGCCCCTTTCCCTCTTTTGCCTCGCTCGGGGATCGTCTTGCTTTGTGCCCAAAGGATCGTTTCCTTTAGGCACAGCCACCCTTCTTGGGCACCCATCCCATCAAAACTCCTACTCTGCAGTGCTTCCTTGACTAATTGCCTGAGTGCAATGAGATCAGCTTTCCTAAAGTCTAGCACTTTCACCCTACTAGTTACCTTACCCACTCGCCGTCTTATGTTGAATTCTATTATAAGGTGATCACTGTCTCCCAGATAGCTACCGATCTGGAGGTCCCCTATCATGTCATCTCCCGTTGCCAATACCAGATCCAGTATGGCATTCCCCCTAGTGGGACCATGCACCTCCTGTGTCAGGTGGAGGTCCTGTACACAAGTTAGAAACCTGCGTGAGCGATGGGACCTTGCTGTCTGCATCTCCCAGCAGATGTCCGGGTAGTTTAGGTCCCCCACGACTACCGCCTCTTTAGCTTTTATGGTCTCCGAGAGTTGCCTCAGAAGCCCCGCATCTATTTCTTCCCCTTGGTGTGGGGGTCTGTAACAGACCCCTACCACCAAATCCCTTTCTCCTTGCCCCCCATGTAGCCTAACCCACAATCCTTCTACTTCCTCAACCTCGGATTCTGTCTTGATGAGGGTTGATGTGTATTGCTCACTGACATAAAGTGCAACCCCCCCCCTTTCTTCCCCGACCTGTCCTTTCTATACAATCTATAGCCCTCAATATGTACCGCCCAGTCATGGGATGAATCTCACCAGGTCTCTGTTAGCCCCACTAAGTCATAGGTGTTTAGTGCAAGCAGGAGTGCTAGTTCATCCTGCTTGTTCCCCATGCTCCTAGCATTTGTATATAGGCACTTGAGCCCTGCGACTGGTGCCTTTGCTGCCCCCCCCGCTCCCAGTCCCAAGGGGCCCATTGTTTCTTACCTTCTTGTTCCTTACCTGTTCTGTAGTGCTGGCCTCCCCATGGCTTTCAGGTTCCCAATGTTCTCCTTCTTCAGGCTGGGCTGTCCTTGTGGGTGCCACATGGTTTGGTGGTCCACAGCTTCCCCTGCCCTCGTACTCCCCTCCCCCCGACGAGCCTAGTTTAAAGCCCGCCGGAGGAGATCCGCCAACCTAGAAGAAAACACACGCTTACCTTTGGGGGACAGGTGAAGCCCATCCCAGCTGAGCATGTCCCTCGTCGTGATGTGCGGGTCATTGTCCAGGAAGCCAAAGCCTGCCTCGAGACACCACTGCCGAAGCCGCCAGTTGGTCTCTCGGATGCAGTTCTCCTGCCGTCTTCCTCGTCCGGTCACTGGTAGGATGGAAGAGAAAACCACCTGGGCACCGAACTCCTTCAGCACACCGCCCAGAGCACAGTAGTCTGTCATCAAGTGATCGGGGGTTCTCCTGGCCGCATCATTAGTACCCACATGGACTAGGACCATGGGGTAATAATCGGTGGGCTTGATCCTGGCCTGGATTACCTCTGTCACATCCCGAATCTTTGCTCCAGGGAGGCAACATACCTCTCGTGCCGAGGGGTCCTGGCGACAGATGGGTCCTTCCGTACCTCTCAGGATGGAGTCTCTTATGACGAGCACTCGTCGCCTCCTCCTCTGGGTCATCGTGGATCTCTTGATCTGTTTGGAGTGTGAAGAACGTGGTGTTTCTTCTTGCCCAAGGGTGTCCTCCTCCCCTTCCATCTCCTGCAGGGTCGCCAGGGCCTCGTACCTGTTCACCAGTCGGACTGGAGAAGCTGGTACTGGTTCGCTGCATGCCGCTCCGGTCCTGGCTGTGACCGTCTGCCACTCTGCTGTGGAGGGTATTCCCCGGGGTGCTTCTTCCTTTGGTGCCTGGGCCTGCAGGGAAAGGAAATAACTATCAATTTCATCCTCCGCCTCCCTGATCCCCCTCAGCCTGCTAACCTCCTCCCGGAGCTCCCTCACCTGCGCCTCCAGAGCCCTAAGACGGGCACCTGCTGGACAGGTGTGGGGGCCCCCAATCTCTGCTCCCCCCAGCCCTGCTGGGGATACCCCACAGGCCAGGAGGTAGGGGGACACCGGCTCCCCCATGGGCTCGGTCTGGGTGGAGGCCTCAGACCTGCCCCTGGTAGCCTTGTCCCCCTGGGCAGAGGCCCTAGCAGTACTCCTCGTAGACACCATTCTACAAGCTGCTGTTTGTAGACCTGCGCGGTGTCTACGCCCTACCCCTACAGGAGTCCCACTCCTGGCCCTCCTGGCCCACCCTCCGGTGTGAACGCCCGCGCAAACACTGGCGTGCTCTCACAGAGCACGCCTGTTTGCGCGCTCTGTTCGCGCCGCGCGGCTTGGGAGCACGGCTCCCTACCGGCTCAGCTATATGGGACCCGGGGGACTTCCCCTCCGGATCCGGCTCAGCTGCGCCGGGTCCCTCCGCCCCACTTACCTTCGGGGGATCAGCTGCTGCTGCCCCCGCTGCTGATTCCTCTGTTGTTGCTGCTGCTGCCGCCGCCGCCTCCGGTCAGTTGGTTGGTAAGAAGGGCACACGTGCGTGCGGGACACACGTGTGCTGCCTCCTCTCCTTCCCGCTGCTGGTTCCCGAGTGAGTGGTCCTCCTCTGGACCCTCTCGATGCTGTCCACATCCTTCCTGAAGTGCAGCGCCCAGAACTGGACACAGTACTCCAACAATGGCCTAACCAGTGTCACATAGAGGGGGGAGGATCACCTCCTTGGACCTGCTCGTGATGCATCTGTGGATGCATGACAAGGTGCTGTTGGCCTTACTGACCGTGTCCTCACATTGGTGGCCCATGTTAATTTTGGAATCGACAATGACTACAAGATCTCTTTCTGCCACTGTGCTTTTGAGAAGGGAGTTCCCCAGCCTATAGGTATGCTGCTGGTTCTTACTGCCCAAGTGCAGTACCCTGCACTTGTCAGTATTGAATCCCACCCTATTCTCATTTGCCCACCCCAGTAACCTGTTCCATATGGGGAACACAGATGTATTGAATATTTGGTATTCAAGTTCATTTAGTAAAACAAGTTAATTTAGAAATAGCTTAGTTCTCTAGTGGCAAAGAACCAGAAAAGTTATCTACAGATGCTTTTAATTTTGGTGTCAACTTTTGGGATGTCCAGTTCCTCATTCTCAGAGGTAGGTATAATAATACTCACAGGCTTATTTTAGATGGTGTTCATGGGGCTTAATGAATTATTGGAAACACTTTGAATGTATATATTACCTTTTATCCAAAGGATATCAAAGTATACTGTAGAGATACATGCAAAGTTCTACACTTAGATTGACTTAACTATGGTTAGGTCAATGTAATTACCAATCTATACATCCATTCAGGAAGATTAGATTGGGAAAAAAATGGCCGGAATGATCTAATTCAGCAGTTCCCAAACTGTGGTATGTGTACCACCAATGATATGCAGACACCCTGAGAGTGGTACGTGGAAGGCTGGGGGGAGGGGTGCGCACACACACAGACACCCAGCTGCAGCCTGCTGCAGGTCACCAGGAACATAGCCCGGCTACATGTGGAACAGTGCCTAGTAGGTAGGTGTGTTGTGGGGAAGGGACGTGGGGGAGGGAAGGAGTGAGGGGGTGCAGATTGAGGCCCCCATGGTAAGGGAGGGAGTGGGGCAGAGGCAGGGGAAAGAGTAAATGGGGCCCCAGAGGAAGGAAGTGGGTAATGGGACTGTGGGAGCCTGGGTGTTTCATCCAGGGGTGTGGGGGGGGGGCTTCTGACACTGTGTGCACCTTGGGGTAGGCATGGGGGACACCTGCCACCCAGGTTTGTGCATGGAGAAGAGGTGGGCTGCCATTGCCTCAGGAGCCACACATGATACTGTGCACTTTCTGCACACTGACTGCCCAGCAGCAGGAGGCACATGGTGTTGCATGCACCTCCCAAAGTGCAGAGCCCAGCATGCAGTGGCAGCTGCCTCCACCCCACACATAAATCCTGGGGCAGGTGGCCCCCATACCTACCCCAGGGTCCACACAGTAGTTAGAGCATCCCCACGCCTCTGGAAAGGCCCAGGTCCCCCCAGGATGGGTCTGAGCAGCAGGAGGGGTTGTGTCCTTCTGTTCTGGCTCCATGAGGATACACTGCCCAACTGAGGCAGGATGCCAGGACTGGGCGGGCTTTCAGCTCTGGGCTCGGTCTTGCTGCACACCAGGCACAGTGCAAGTGGGGCGGAGTTGCCCCCATTGCAAGGGCTTGGCCACTGGAGCTCCCAGGAACAGCCACTGCAGCTGCCCCACCCTGTCCGGGCCCTGGCCTTGCCCACCCACAGCTCTCCTCAAGGGGCAGGGGTTGGGGTAGGCACTGCGCAGGGCCACTGTGCTGTAGGCTCTCAGATGGCTTGGCTCTGAGTACCACCTACAGCAGCTAGTCCCACAGATCAGGGTGTCCCTGCTGCAGCCCAGAAGGCTCTGCCCCACTCGTGCTGCACCTGGTGCACACAGAGGCCCAGTTGGGAGCCCTGGGAGCCCAACGTCCTACCCTCACCAGGCAGAGTTCCCTTCCGGAAAAGGCAGCTGCACCCCATCCCCGCAGAGCTGCATGGCCCAAGCCAAGCCCCAACTCTGGTGCTGCTGAACACCCTCACTGCAGCCCGAGTCTGCGCAGTCCCAGGGCAGCCCCCACTCCCCTCTGGCTATAGCCTTCCCAAAGGCCCAGCTGGGCCAGCCTGCCCACAGTGCCTCCCCCTGTGCCTGCTCTCCCCAAGCCTCTCTACCTCTCTCTTTTCTCTGCCTCTCTCACATCACAATATGGTTAACAAAAAAGAATACACAAGAACAAAGGTAGTATATGGAGTTTTATTTATTGTCACCAGGTTTAGAAGCAACATTTATGATTATTAATTAAATGTACCCCCCCACCCCATTTTTTGTTTTTCTGCTGTGCCAGCACTCCGACACCTTACAGGGTACACATGGTGGGGTTTTTTGGTACTCTGGTCAAAAATGTTGCCTACCCCAGGTTTACACTGTCTTTTTTCCAATTTACAATTGTTTTATATGGCTACCATAACTGATAAAATAATGTTTTATGATTACTAAAGGTTTTGATGTTGTTTTAATACATAGTCTGTTACCTATGTGTATGAAAAAATTGCTGGTGGTACTCAAGGCTGTATCATTTTAAATTGGTGGTACTCAGTCTGTCAGAGTTTGGGAACCGCTGATCTAACTGAACATCTGTACACAATCGGAGCACAGCCCTCAAAGATGCATTTTTCCCTACCCCAACCTACACCTAATTCAGGCTATTTTTAGCCCCCTGAACCTACCTACCCCTGAATGGACAACCCCAGTCATGGACTTGCCAACTCCCTCCCCCTGCAGACCCACCAGCCCCTCCCCTCTCCCCACCCCATGGACCCGCTAGATTCCCTCAATCCCATACCTACCCCTCCCTTATTTACTTACATTGGGTTCCCAGCACCAGCATGAGTATGTACATGTTACATCTGATCTATGATCATGAGACTTAAAGTAAACTACCTGATTGTAAAGTGGGTATAGCAAATACACACACATATCATAAGAGAACTAGAAGGCCAATCATCAATTTATGTTATTTGAAATAAGTCTAAACACAACACTGGAGAATATACTGAAGGAAACATTCTAGAAGTAGCAACTATATGGATTAGGTAACTTAACAGTTAATGGAAACTAGAACTTGAAGAAGCCTGTGCATTTAAAACAAATAGCTAGGACCTTTTGTACTGAGAAAAGGCCCATCAATTAGCACAACAGAGCAGGGAGGCTGAGTGTGACATTATCCACAGAGCGAAGCATAGTAGTCTCAGTGAAGAAGTTAATCAGCAATTTTAGTTCTTTTTTCAGAAGTTACCTGCTTAGTCATGATTGTTTCAATTCAATGTAATTGTTCAATGAATAATATATGTAGACAACCTCTAGACTTTTTTTGATTGTTCATAAACTTATGGCTACAAATATTAATGAATCATTTTTGCCTCTGTGTGACTGGTTATCAAACTAAATGGTGGTGTTTGCATTCCCTGACCGGTTGACCTTTTACAGCTGAGGTTTCTCTTCGATAGGTTTTTTGCACTACAAATACCATGTTCACCTAACTACTAGCTGTTTTATCTTTACAATTACATGTTCATTCTTTTTGTCCTCTACCATGATCCCACTATTTCCCTCCACTTTCAGCCATGAACCTACAAAAAAGCATGTAGCTGTGGAAACATTCCAGGCCCAAAAAAAGTATGACGATTTTTATATGATTATTAAAGATGTTTTTACTTTCCAGGGACTTCAGTGAAAGAGTCACTCAACTGCATATTCATGAATAAGTGAATAAAAAGGGATGGTAAACGCCAGCAGAGAAGTAGATATTTAGAATACTTTTTACTTGCTACATGCACCCAGCTGGAGGCTATAAACATTTAAAAAGATCTGCACCATAGATGACAATAGGTATTTCTCCTAGAGCTAACTGCTTATTTATACTAACACCATCTGCAGAATTTTGATAATGTTAGAGAAAAAGATTAATTTTTCTTGCATTTTAACAAGAAATGGCTCTGCATGTCAACATTCTGATCAAGATTTTAAATGTCCCAATGGTCAAAAATGCTCACACATTTAGGGTCCTGCTTTGTTCATTATAGAGAAAGAATCAATAGAAGAGTCCTGCTATAATTTACCACAGTACCTACATGATACAGATGAACAACAGGTACTTTAAGGCCCAGTGATAGGATAGAAAGGCTCATATCCTTCGTGCCAGGAAAAAAATGGGCATGCTACCTATGGAAAATGGCCTGCACAATTGGAGTTGGACTCAGTTTTTCAAAAGCCCAACAAATCTCCCCTAAACACAAAACAAAATACTAATATACCTCAATCTACAGTTAGCCCTACAGACTACATGAAACTTTCATTCCCTTTTTTCATTTTGCGCACTTATTATAAAATAATATTTGAATTTGGAGCTCTGCTTATAATCTCACATGGAACGTGTATGAACCACTGTGCTGAATTACCCCCTGCCAGGTATTCTACTTGCCAAAAGTTTTCGTAAACTGAGAACATTTATTCCCCAAAGTAGTGTGTTTCTTTTAAACTTTATAGCCACCACAATCATAGTAGCTGAAACCAAATGAAAAAATGCACAGCAGTTTCACATTTCTGTTTAATAAGAATGCAGTTTTTCTTCTAATGGTGTGTGAGGATGAGTACTAAAGGAAGTCTCCAGAGTTTCCATTTCAAACCAGTTTTCCAACAGGGCAGTTTATACAAGCCAAAATCCCATAAAAATAAGAAAGAACTTAGGAACTAACTCTTCTATACAACTCTGTTGAAAGGATAGTCCTGTAACACCCTCCAAGCTCCACAATATCCTGCAGGGAAATGAAAGGAGCTCTTGGCCTTACCTTACTCACCATCTAAGTCCTGCCATCTTCCTCACCCCACTCATCTGCCTCAGCTGTGTATGACAATAGGCAGTGGAACACCTAAAATAATAAAGTCCCAAATATAATAAAAGAATACATGAAATATTTAAAATTAATGCAGATTCCATCTACAATAAAATAATGCTGATTAAAGTTGTTTGATCATTTCCTTATGACTTCCAGAATGTTTGTATTAACTCTTTAGAATACTTCTATTCTATTCATGCAGTCAGATAAAATTAGGATTACAAACCTGACTAATCTAGTCTCTTTTTATGACCAGGTTACGAAACACCTGGACACAGGAGGAGGAGTGGATGTCATATACTTAGACTTCAGGAAGGCCTTCGATACGGTATCCCACCCCATACTGGTGAACAAGTTAAGAGGCTGTGACTTGGATGACTACACAGTCCAGTGGGTGGCGAATTGGCTGGAGGGTCGCACCCAGAGAGTTGTGGTGGATGGGTCGGTTTCGACCTGGAAGGGTGTGGGCAGTGGAGTCCCGCAGGGCTCGGTCCTTCAACCGATACTCTTTAATGTCTTCATCAGCAACTTGGACAAGGGAATGAAATGTACTCTGTCCAAGTTTGCAGATGACACAAAGCTATGGGGAGAAGTGGACACACCGGAAGGCAGGGAACAGCTGCAAGCAGACCTGGACAGGTTGGACAAATGGGCAGAAAACAACAGAATGCAGTTCAACAAGGAGAAACGCAAAGTGCTGCACCTAGGGAGGAAAAATGTCCAGCACACCTACAGCCTAGGGAATGACCTGCTGGGTGGCACAGAAGTGGAAAGGGATCTTGGAGTCCTAGCAGACTCCAAGATGAACATGAGTCGGCAGTGTGACGAAGCCATCAGAAAAGCCAATGGCACTTTATCGTGCATCAGCAGATGCATGACGAATAGGTCCAAGGAGGTGATACTTCCCCTCTATCGGGCACTGGTCAGACCGCAGTTGGAATATTGCGTGCAATTCTGGGCGCCACACTTCAAGAGGGATGCGGATAACCTGGAGAGGATCCAGAGAAGGGCAACTCATATGGTTAAGGGCCTGCAGACCAAGCCCTACAACGAGAGACTAGAGAACCTGCACCTTTTCAGCCTCCGCAAGAGAAGGTTGAGAGGCGACCTTGTGGCTGCCTATAAGTTCATCACGGGGGCACAGAAGGGAATTGGTGAGCTTTTATTCACCAAGGCATCCCTAGGGGTTACAAGAAATAATGGCCACAAGCTAGCAGAGAGCAGATTTAGATTGGACATTAGGAAGAACTTCTTCACAGTTTGAGTGGCCAAGGTCTGAAACGGGCTCCCAAGGGAGGTGGTGCTCTCCCCTACCCTGGGGGTCTTCAAGAGGAGGTTAGATAACCATCTAGCTGGGGTCATCTAGACCCAGCACTCTTTCCTGCCTATGCAGGGGGTCGGACTCGATGATCTATTGAGGTCCCTTCTGACCCTAACATCTATGAATCTATGAAACATGTGGGTAGGGGGAACCATTGTGAGGTTCCATATAAACCATATATCCTTATCTTTTTCCAAAAACATCACTAAAAAGATTCTACCCTGAGGATTTGGCATATAACAGAAGATAAAAGAGCTGAAAGATGTCTTAACCTATATAAAAAGATATTTCTTAATTTGCTAGTTTATATATAAACATCAGAATTTAAGTTGTTTTACCAGCTTTTTAAAAAAATAATAATTTCAACTGAGAAAAAGGTCTATTGCCAGCTCTAACAAGTCTCACCATATCATTTTTTCTTTAAAGTTCACATGATCTACCTATTCCTCCTTCATTTCCATAAATTTTCTCATTCAAATTACCCAATATTTCTTATTACTTTCAATGGCAATATTGGCAAAATGGGCACCATTTCCCTACTGTAGGAGTGAGGTTGACCATAGTAAAGATGGCCAGAAATCCTCCTTGTCATAGGAGATGTCTGTCTATGTGTAAACAGTTTACTAACAAGCAAAATGTCAAAAGAGGGCATTCAAGAATTATGGACTGGTAGTACAGTTTGGTTAAGGTCACCTGACAGTTTAGTAGGAATGGTTAAAGTCGGACAAAGTTAAAAGGGACTAAAAACATATCTTTATATTGTTTGAGTGAGGGACACATATTAGATGAGGAGCCAAGGAGAGACTGAATTTAGCAGGGCAAGGAAAAAAAGCAGTAATTCGTAACCAGGGTGCTGCAGCACCCTGACGTGCCTTAAAATCTTTTCAGGTGCTGTGAGGTACCACACCATGCTAGCACTGTTAAATGGGCAAACATGATTCACAAGATAAATCCAGAGGCTGGATCCAGACATTCAAGCATGTGTGGTTTGTGGCACTACAAACCTCTTCACAGCACCACAGACTGCACAAGTTGCATACTAATCAGTGCTTGGCACTGCTAATTTGCTTTACCGGGGCAAAATTTGCCATTGGGATTTCCAGTCTGTGGATGCCTGCTCCACCATCCCCACATGCCACTCCCTGACTGGCTGGGGTGCAGGGGTTGGCTAGTCCCTGCTGAGGCACCCTGTGCCCCAGCCAGTCCCCATCCTGCAGCACTGAATCCCACTGCAAAGCACAAGGGGAGAGGTGTGCACTGGGGCACAAGTAGCAACACAAATTTGTGCTGCTTGTATTTGTGCTGCTGTAAAGGCACACCCCTACACATGAGGACCCAGCCAGAGATTTCAAGTAGGAATCCAGAGTGTTAAAAAATATTTTTAACAGAGCAGTTATGCTCCAAGTTCTTTGCAACAGAAGAATTGTTCTATTATTTTTCCATAGTCGAAATGAGTAAAAGACAAGAGCTGGTATTTTCCGAGGGGTGCCAGGCATGCAGATGCTCAGCTTGCCCCCTAGTTCCTCACACACTCCCAAGGCTGGTGGAAGGAGATAGGCAAGTGACTGGACCCTGGCATGCAAATCCCTGGATTAGCAGCTACAGAACCAGGAGCTGCACTTGCCCCCTCAGGTAGAGACTGGAGGCTGGGGGTGTCCTACCCCCTCCCAAGCTTCATGGGTGTTATCTCCCAACAACCCCCTTCATAGCCCCCCATGTACCACATATGTACAACCCAGCACATAGTCCCTGCCTACTGGATTTCCCTGGACTCTGTCTATTTTGAGCCAGGGCTGGGGCTCAGGGGAAACTGCCCTGGGATAACTGAGGCCAGAAATTGGCTTACCTATTTGCTGGTCACCAGCAGTGACCAGCAAACCCATGTGTAAAGAGTCCAAGACTAGGGACAGAAATTAAACACAAATTAGTATAAGTGATTGGAAACTGGTTCAAATCTGTAACCCAACAGAAATTCAATGCATGTAAACTGATTTCAAAATGGCTGAAACCAGTTTAAGATAATGCTGGATGGATGTAGTATCTGACCTAACTTATTTAGGTTAAATCACTTTACTGAACTTCTGTTCCAGATCCCCTCCATCTTCAAGTTAACTCAGTATCCCAGCATCCCAGGATACTTTGCACCTCCCCCACAGTGGGTGAGTTAACCTTGGCCCAAGCTGTCTGCTCCAGCTGAGCAGGGAGGCATGCTCTAGCAACCCCCAGCTTCTGGCCTGGGCCACTGCAGGCATGTGGCTGCATTTCCAGAATCACAAATGAATGTTTGTTTACTGCTTATCAGTTCATCTATGCAGCTTAGACTCGCCTGCAAAGATTGAATCAATTCAGCCCCGGGTTTTTTAACTGTCTGTACTTAGCCCAGGTGCCTCACAGGGAGCAAACATGCATGAAGCCAGGCAGTGTCAAGGGGAGCACCCCAAAGGGGCTATTATACAGATTTTATTACTATTATACTGATATTGCATACTATACTATACTCACATGATTAATAGCACAATAATTAATAAAATCGTATTCATATTATGATCTTCATACTACATTTATAGATATATAGATTTTAAATGGGGTGCCAGTAAATCCTGCACACTCATAAAGGTATGCTTTGAGCCTAAAAAGGTTGAGAACTACTGCCTTGGATAATGCAGTAGTGCAAAGCCTTTTTCCATTTGCACATCAGCCTACCCCAGCCTCCTCCCACTTCTTGATCTGCTTCTCGTGAAACCCCAGGTAAGAAGGATTTTCTTCACCTGACTGCCTCAATGGAGGTGATCCCTTCCTTTTCTCTACACTCTCCAGAGCACTTCTTCACCTGGATCACAATAGTACAATAGTACAATCTGACCTAGAGCAAGTATAATTTGTAAATACTGCCAAGTTGGGGGGGGGACCCTATAAAGGAGGTTATTTAACACAATAACCTTTGACAACCAGGCTTTTTGAACCATTAAAAACCTAGCCATGTTTTTTGATGATAAAGAGAAAAAGAATAGTCAGAAAAGTCAGAATTCTTGTGAGGAGTGAGGGCTGGGGGGTACAAGACATCAATATGATTATGCTCAGTCTTCAAAGAGTTAATCTCTTCTTTTCAAACCTTAAATTGGGTGCATGTGTGCCTGTGTATGTTTGCAGGGTACATTCAATTCCTAAACCCTTTGTTCCCCACCCTTTTACCATAAGCTCTATAAAAAAGAAGGAAGTAATAGTCACTGTGGAATTACTGAGGAAAAGCTCTGCAAAAAACCTCAGTGCTCAAGGTTTTCACTACATGAGCCTAGATAAAAATCCACAGGGGGCTACAGGGAGGTGAGAAATCACTCCTGACAACACATTTTACCTGGCAGTCCAACATTGTTTATCAGCATAATAAAAAGTGCCAATACTTACCACCTGTCTAAAATATGCAGTAATAATAAACACAGTTACAGGGCATATTATGGTCAATGATGAGATATTAATTTATACCCCTGGAAGAAGGGGAAGGCAGCAACAGCTATGATGCCTCACAAGGGGCAAAGCTTGTGGTGGATGAGGCTGAGGCCTTTTTCCTCTCTGATAAGCATCAATGGAAAATTGCATTGATTTTTTTTTTTTTTTTTTAGTTATAAAATAATATCCCTGTTTTATATTATCAAGTTACAGAAATAAATGGCCAGGATATTACCTTTCAGTTCCTATAATCACTAGCTATATTTGTACATGAGTGCTGGGTACCTAGTTAAAATGAATTGATTCTATTGGGGTTTTGGTTTGTTGTTGTTTTTTTAACCAGAACAGAAGTAAACATAGAGTCATCTTCATGCTGCCTTCCTTCTGGGTCTATGACCACCACTGAGAAACCCCGACCACTCAGCCTGCTGCAACAACTGGGCAGAGTAGGCAGCTCAGAAGAATCTGAATGCACATTTCAGAGCCACATTGGATCTCTGCCTCTGAGCCATCTACTATGTATAATGGCCAGGCTCAGAGCAGAAGCAAGTGGGCAGGGCTTGTTTCTCAGTAGGGAAGCAAAAGTGAGACTATAACGTATCATTTTCTATTTTCCCAAAGCCCCAAACAACACATCACAACACCTTTGAAAACTTGTTTTCTCTTCCCACTGTTGGTTCAGTTTCTCCTGGTGGAGTATTCAGAGACCCCTGAGTATTCCAACGTCTTCTCTCACCCTCCTAGGTATCGAAGAAAGAGAGACAGAGAGAGATACTAAAAATAAGTTTGCCTAGCACCTAAAACCAGAATAAAGCTCAGCTAGTTTGTATCATTCACATAGGAAAACAGTCTAGTTCCATGCCTAGTTTTGGACCCACAATCCTAGAGATCAATTTAAAAAAAAACTTTTTACTCACTAGGCAAAGAAGAATGTTCCTGGACCCAGGCTGAGGCCATGCTTGGTGCCCCAGACTAGAGTGGGGAAAGACCCTGCTGGTGCCAGAGCAAGGGTAAGTGGTTGGGAGGGGAAGAGGGAGGGGGACAGGAGACAGAGTGTGTGGGGTGGGCAGATGGGGGAAGGGGAGGTGGAGGTCCAAGGCTGCAGGGGGGGAGAAGCAGGAGGAGAGGGAGAGGCAGCAGGGAGGCAGGCAGCCGCAGAAGCTCCAGAGCCAGAGCCAGAGATGCAGCAGCTACTAGGGGTGTGTGAAATGGGCTGTATTCAATTTGGATTCGGGCCGAATGAGGGACAGTGATTCAATTCATTGATTCAGATCACAGTCCCAATTCGATTTAGCCAAATCTGAATCTGAAGATTTGATGCTGATTCCCACTGGACCGGGGGCGGCCCTGCATGCTTGGCAGCAAACGCAGAAGTACTTCTGGTCCACTTCCAGGTCCGCCGCCAAACGTGTGGGCATACCCGCACACACACCCCCACCCTCAGCTCAGCAATTGGCTGTGGAGGGACCCTGGTTGCCCCTGCATCCCAGGAGGCACCAGTTGCCAAGCCGACAGGTGGGGGGGTTCTCCCATGTGCTCCCTGGCGGACCCAGAAGGGGACTGAAAGTGCTTCTGGTCCACTTCCGGTTCCACTGCCAAGCATGCTGGGGCCACCCCCCTCCCCCCCACACACTCCTGTGGGACGCTCCATGTGCCCCAGCATCTCAGCATTCACAAGCCACCTGGTACCTTGAGGTATGTAGAAAAAAATTTTAAGCTGTGTCTATGTCCAAATCATTGAATCTTTCCAAATCTCTCTGAATCAATTCGGAGGGTTATGATTCGATTTGGGTAGAGTAAAGGGTCTCCTGATTCTGGACATTCCACCAACAAATAGGGCTGAATCCCAGCCAAATCGAATCCGCAACCAAAGCTTTGCACAGCCCTAGCAGCTACTTGCCACCCCCACCTCCTCATACTTAATTTGAAGATGAGGGGCTTTTCCACCCATGTTAAGTGGGGAGGGGGTCTTATTTTGGAATCAAGTAAACATGATACAGTTGTCAGTTAGGCTCCTTGCACTGGAAATATTTGTGATTATACACGTACTGTAGCATTCTGTATTTGCTATCTTGGGTTTGTATCAGCTGTAAAAGTCCCATTTATATTCTTTAGCCGAAGGATAATCCATAGAAGAAAGAAGTGAGGATATGCATGGTGCCACCAGACAGAAACAGAACCTTTCTATCACAATGGGTCCACTGTGAAACTGGGAACTTTGCAATAGACAGGTCAGCCGATTACTGGCTAGGGCTAGGCTCCAAGGTATGTGTGACCTAGGTCTATATGACTAAATCATCTTATTTGTTAATTAAATTTCATGTCACAATCATCACTCATGCCATTTCCCAGAAAAGTAACATGACAAAGCCACAGTGTGATAGGCTTAATAATGAGGAGGGAAGGCAGGCGTGGCCCTACCATACTCCTGACTTTCCCATGTTTTTTTCTTTCCCAGCCACCATCCCTAACTATGAATGCGCAGTAGAAGGAAAGTCTACCCCAGATTTAAAAGTTGTGTAGCATCAACAACAACTAAGAAATCCCTACTCTGGTAGGATTTGGGGCGGGGAGCAGGGAGGCACGTAACACAGGCTGAGAGAAAGGCTCTGTTTGGCAGTCAGCAGAGAAAGGGCACAAGCAGAAGCCAAGTGAAAGAGTCCAGGTTCCATCTAACTTGCAGCACACATAGGAAGAGACGGAAAAATCACTTCTGCAGACCTGAGAAGAAGGAGAGTAGACACCACATGGAGAGGGGCAGATTTTTTTTAGTGTAGAGATTGGACAGAGAACACATTGGGAGCAGTACAAGAGTGCAGCTAAGGCACTCCTGGAGGGCAGTGGCATCAAGTATCAGTGTAGGAAGCACAACAGATCCACAGCTCTTTATACAAGCCTGGATTCACATTTTGTGGTTAAGAAATCAACAGGATTGCAGGTTTTAGCACTGACCGGACAAATATTTTTTGCCAGTCATACTAATGTGACTAAGGACAACTGGCTGTGTTGCATAGAAAACACTAAAAAGTGTCTACACAAGGATTTGCAGTCAAGTTTGTTAGTTTGTTTTTATTAATATGTTAAAAATAGAAGTAAGAATTGTGATGAAGATGCACAGACATTATGGAGTGCAGAGGAAAGGAACCGAGCTCATCTGTGGAGGTATTTCTTCCCCTCACCTTTTAGGTCAACATTATTTCACTACACAAAAATGCTGGAGAAAAGTAAGAATGCAGAAAACCAACCCCTGTACTATCTGATTTTATTTAGGGGTTTTCAAACTCATGCATCATTTGCAAGTAGATTTTCACCAAGTTTTCACAACATATTACATGGAGTCACTGCATATACAAGTTATATATGATTTATTGTAACTACTCTGACAATTTGGAGCCAGGGGGAAGAGGGGAATAGTTAGCAAAAGGAATCCCACCTGGACATTTTGTGGCCCCAGCTAAATAATAGGATGTTTTCTCCAATTCACTGTATCAGAAACTATGTAGTAGTGTTTTCTCTGCCCCCATGTAGTCCCCAAGTATGTGTATATCACCAGCTGTGTACTGGAGTTTCCTGGGAAACACTCGTGAAACATGACTTTCACAGATTCTCAGTCCATCTGGAGCACTAGGGCAGCATATGGTAGGGCAGTAAAATAACTGTTTATGGACATATCAGGCTATTTTTGTCTTCTATAGTACCTGACTAGGGTAAGAGAGGAGGTGCTGAGCTAAGCTCTTTCACCAACACTAACCCTCTTTTCCATTTTTTTTAAAAACTGGCATTTTGGCCAATCCTGCAGGGATGACATTCCCAAAACGGCATAAACAGGCTATTGCAGATAATATTACACTAACTTAGGATAGGTAGAGGGGGTGGAAAAAGGTGTGAAATGTTTTTCATATAAATTGTAGGGTTCTCCCTGGGGCTACCGAAAGAAGTATAGTTAAAAAAAAGATTAGGAAATAATAACTAAAGCTGCATGCTTTATTACTTCGGGTAAAAATATCTTATGAATAATATAATCATTGTCTCTGGTTATTGGGTATGAAAAAGATAAGTGTAATCAGTGTACTGTGATACAGGAACATTAACGCTTTCACACTGACTGAATACAGACTTAGAAATGAGTTAAGAATCACTGGGTCATCTAAGTGGAGGATTATTCTACACACAGGCCCCTAGGTCAATTTAAATAATTTAATTTATCTCAGTGACTGTAGGGGCCTACACATTCCCATGCCTGCTTTTTTATCCTTCAGTCTTACTGGAATAGTTTTAATGTGGGTGGAATCAGGAAGGATACACTTGAGTCAGAACAACACAAAAATCTAGGACCTGGCCTTGTTAGGGTTAATAAGGGAAGAAAAAAACCCTCTGCAAATTATGTCAAGGACATTATCTTATGCAGCAGCCTTAATCATTTTTTTTTTTTTTCAGTAGTATACCAAGGGTCCTTTTAGTACTCATTGGCTTATTCCAAGCATTAAAAGTAGGGAAAATGCTTTGTAATTAATGCAGCATCTTATCCTGTGTCAGTCTTTCCTGTGAAGATGAGCTAGGCTAGGCCAGAGAAGCACAGCTCAACTGACTACCTAGAGTTATCCTCAAGTGCTGTAAGGGTACGTGAAGCAAGGCAAGGGCGTACCATCTTTTCACTTGGCCCCTTTACAAACTGTTGGGACTAGTGCTGGGGGGGAGGGGGGGGGGGGAGTCATTTCAGGCGCCTTAAAGTACCAAAATATTGCTATTGCATTCACTACCTAAAATCCGTACCCCAGACAGGATCAGGATGTCCAATGCCCTGTTGTACTACATTGAATACAGAGCTCCTGGCAGGCATGTTGAGCACCCACAATGCTTATGGACTTGATCTAGGGCTGTAAACAACCAGTACTTCAGAGCACTTATGGCCTCAACCTGCCTCTCAAGTTAGAGACTAAAACAAATATTTAGAAAACAAACCACCTTAACTAAAAGTTACTGACTTTAAAGTATGGCCCAGCTATCACTGTGTGAAGAGCAAATGTTAGCTAGATGGCTTGGAAAGCCAAGGGAAAGAAAGAAAGCCTTAGATGAGCCTTGGAGCTAAGATTTATATTATATTACAGCCCTGTCTCAATTTAAATCACTAAAGCAGATGAGTAGAAGATAAGCCATGGTGTATGGTAAGTTAGAAAGAAATGACCCTACCTGCTCATACAGAAGACATCGCCCAATTCAAGAAAGCAGTTCAAAGCCAGCCTGGGTTAATTAAATAATTAACATAGCTTGGGGATTTCTAATGGCTGTATGTACTTTTTGAAGTAAAGTTTGTTTAACCCATTTGATCAAACTCAGAATTGGATCAAACTCAAGTCCACAGGCATTGGGGGTGTTCAACATTTGATCAAACTTGGCCAACACTGAGTTCTTGCTGCTTCCATTTTGGATGTAAAGATACATTTGGACAAATATTAGTATAGTTTTCCCCTCACCAGAGGAAATGCATAGTAAGATTTCACTATGCTACCAAAATTCCTGCAACTAGAAATTTCAGTAGAATTAGACTTAATATATGTTTGTTGACTCTTCCCCACACATAACATATGCACATGTGTGCACGCACACACACAAATAAATTGTTTAGCTTGAATATTCATCTGGGATAGGAACAGAAGTAAACAAGAGTCAAGAGGCCAGCATATCTCCCTAATTGAACCATTACATGAAGAATTTTGTTTCACAGCACCACTGAAATAAATATCTGACAAGTCAAGGCCATGAAACATCATTGCAATGAGCGCATCTTTTCTTAAGATGGGTTGCCAAAAATAACTCAAAATTTGACAAAGCATGCTATTTTGAAGGGCCCTAAAGGATCTATATACATTTAGGCCAGACTAGTTCACAAAGGTTTTGATATCACTTTCCATGAATTAGGGCTACTACAGTTATACTTTTAATTCATGCATGAATAAGTTCCAAACCACAAAGACCCACTGATATTTGCCTGGGTACTTCTCACAAACATAAATTGGTCCAGGTTCCTTTGGTCACTAGAAAGCAGATTTCCTCAAAACTCAATCTAAGTTCACGATGACCCTGAACCAAAACCTCAGATTCTCTGAACTTTGGAACCAAACGTTGCAGTTTGGTGTTCATCTTTAGATTTCAGAATTGGTTACAAAAGCTACATAAGAATACAAATTTAAAAAAGCCAGCTTACAAATAGGCCTGTGAAACCTAATACAATTTTTACTGCTTTTTTTGGCTTACAGTGGGGAGAAAGACTTTTTGTTCTTATATAATATTTATAAATCAGTGAAAGAACTAAGCCCTTTCAAATGTCTCCCAACCTTATAATGTTCCCCCTTCTAGTCTTAGCTTATAAGCAAAAACATGTGCCCAGACACTTCATATGGAACCTCATTCTCAAAGTTTTAATTTCCTTTCCCCATGCCCCATCCTCTTATCCACAAGAAACATTCTTGAGAGCATTCAAGAAGGGAATTTGTGGTGCCACATCTAGGACCAAAGGAAAACCATAACAAATATTTGTTCCTTCACATTTACAGGTTAGTTGTATTTGTGCATTTACATGTTAGTTGTATTTTTGGTTTTGGTTTTAATTGCCATTCTGTTTAATTTTTAAAGAGGTTTTACAAAGTTATATCTTGATGGGAAAGATGTACCATCTCCTTTTACACATGATTCTATAGAAAATCCACTGCAGTGAATAGAAGCTGGACAACAATGGGGCAACCATAAATGAACTTACATGGGCAACAGGCTTCAATTAACCAGGAAGCAAAAAACCCCAGCTCTTACTGGATATTCCTGAAAGAAGCCAAACTAGAGAAGCCCAGACAGTAGAAAGCAAAACAGCCTAGAAAATTTTGAGGTGGAATAGGCAGTGGAAGGCCAGAGTAATAGGGCTTAGCCCCCCCCAAACTAATTTTGTGGCAGCTGGCAACAACAGCAGCACCACGGTGCCACCATCCTATAGCAGCCGGCACCGCTCGGCATGCAGCCAGGTTGGCACCCTATGTGCGTTCAGCTCCATGTGGCTCCACTGCTCTAGCACCAGCGCCATGCCCTGCCACCGCAGCGCAGCACTCAGACCCCCCCAAATAATATTTTCTCCTGCTGCTTATGCTGAGGGGCTTAACCTATGAAACCTCACTGGATATGAGGAACAGCAGCTTTAGGGCATCTTGGCTAAAAACCTTCAAGACAACAGTGGGAAACAATTTGGAAGGTGTTACTGTCATATTTCCACATTATTTAGTAAATAAAAAAACAAAACGTGGTTTGATATACTTTTGTCTTTAGAGTTAAGAGAGCTCTAATTGTCATTTCAGGAATTCTTGCCCCCCGTAAAGGACTAAAGAATCACCAGTATAAAATTGCCCCTTCTGGGACATTAAAGAGAAATACCAATTGTTCCCCCATCACATCAATATTCTTTGCCTGCATTTTTTTTTTTAAAGTGAGAAGTTACTTCATCTTTCTTTACTACATACATTGCACAAAAACAGCCTTTATACTCAGGCTTCAGATTTTCTCCTTCTGCCTCAAATAAATAAGGAAACTGAAGTTTATAAACATGCTGGAGCTTGTAACATTAGAAACACTTGCCTATGTGTCTCCAACTCCCCAAATGCACAGCCTCATTTGCTGCCCAATCAAACTCAGTAGTTGTAACAGTTACCTAGGCAGGTCTTACTCTGGAGTTTAAAATTCCCCACCTACAATATATATAGTTAGTCTTAATAAATAAATGACTTGGACCATGCATTATATATCATTCAAATCCATGAGGACACAAATTATGTATAATACATCGGCTGTGTAATTTATTTATTAAGCAAAACGTGAATTTTCCATGCTTGTGTTTTGAGGCACAGTTTGTCACACACAGCTAAATGATGTATTCTTATTAGTCCCACTCAATTACCAAGTCATCCCTCTGTGCACTGTATATTTGTTAATGATAGTGCCACAACGCTGCATCTACAATACCTGTGATTTTAGTGATTCATAACCACTCACTAAAACTGTGAAAATGATAAATTGACTGCTGTTGATTAAATGCCGCCAACAGTATGTTTCGCGTGTGTTTGTCGCAGTTAGAAGTTAAAGAAACAGCATTGCTCCAATCATTTAAATATCTAATTAAGCAGAGCTCTTGCTAGATGTAGGGAGCATGTTGGAATAAAAGATTATAAAGCAGAGCTGTGGGTTTTTTGTGCTTTTCTTACACAACCCTGCTGTCCATAAATAAATATGAGTCAAAATATTTAAATGATATATATAAAATTAGAGGGGGAAAAAAAGACTGAAGAACTTAGTATAGAGTGTAGTTCTTCCAGGCTCACTGCACAGCTGCACATGGTTGATCTGATGGCTTTAGCTGATCTCTGAGATTAGCTTGGAACAACAGTGAGCTCCAGTAACATATAAGGCAGCCCTTGATGACAGTACTTAAAACTGGGGCAAATGGAGAGGGGAGGAGGCAGTGACTGAAACTACATTCCAGTAAGGCAAATATCACCTCTCAGACACTACTATAGAGAAGGCTTTGCATGTTTGTACTGAAGGAATGGCAAAAAAAGGGACAATAGCCCTTTCAAATACAAATTAATTATCTTTATTGCTTTGGTTAACATTTTTTTCCCCTCTCCCCTTAGATTAATCTGGTATGGCTTCCTCAGGCTAATATTGGAAGGAGAGTGGAACAAGACCAAGAAAAGTGGATGGTCCTGTGCCAAAAATTTGAATCCTATCTTAAGATGCTGGAATAGAAAGAGAAATTAAAATAGTCCTGCCAACTACATTCATCTTAATAAGACAAATCAGGAGAGATTGTTTCCCGCCCTCCCTCTTCATTTTGAATTCTGAGCTAAGTGGCTGCAGGAAAGAGTACAGTATGGGATTCTGTCCTTTAAAAAAACCCAAAACTATTTTTTTTCAAATTGGCACTATGTCCAGACTTTGCATTTAAATAACCTCCTATCCCAAGCACTTTCTGTAGTCTGTCAAGAGGAAGCCCACCACTTCTATGGTGGAGGCCAACAACCAACTGGCATGTAGACCAGCATAAGACAGTGAATAGAGGGGCCATTTCTTATATAAGTGGTTTTCAAATGTCATAAAGTCTTGAAACCCTTTCATATCACTATTTCTGCTACCCCTGAGTCTAAGGGCCACATGAGCGGACACAGAGCCAGATGACCCAGCCCAACAATGGAGGCACACCACCTCCCAGCTCACTTTGCCATTACTGCAATTTCTATGCAGAATCCATGATGACCTCTAGCAGAACCAGGGAGGTGCAGAACAGAATTTGAAAATCAGCCTTATATAATTCATCTTTAGTACATGAACCCTCACACAACCAACAATGTTTCACATTTTAAGCTCCAATCTGAAAAAAATAACAACCCACCAGGAACATATTTTATTTAAAGCATGGAGGTCTGAGATAACTCTGTCTAGATTTGAACTGGGGTCCCCAAAGATAGTAAACAGTTTAAACATGATGTTTAGACCACTAAACTATACTCTGCAGCAAAAACAGTACTTCAATAATATGGTGTATATATAGAAAAGATTAGTGGATGGCATTCTAGATCCTTTCCTTATTAATGTTCTTCATTAGTCTCTCAACAGGAATCTGTAGAAGGTAAAATAAGAGATAGTGAGATGTTTTTTATCTTCCCTGGGCACATCTACATAAGATGTTTACTGCAGAGCTGCCTAATTGGCTTCTCAGTAAACATCTCCATGTCTACACATCTGCCCCTATTAACACGCATGAAACGAATAAACTCTGGAGCAGGCTAGTACTTGTATTTACAGTGATATCCACTGTGTCCAGATTGCGTGGTTGCTGTTTCCACCTACCAGTTACCTTACATTAAGCAGTCACATGCAGGCTCCTACCACAGGAAACAACATGATGTCCTGTACAGACCTCCAAAAGCCATGCGGTGATGGGCCAATGGTTGTGGAGACAGATCTTGTGAATCCAGCCATGAATCTGAATGCAGGTGGTCATAGCCTGATGGTCATTTTGCATCTGCATTGAGAGACAGGTGCAATTTGGCAGCTGGTACTATAACTGAGCAGTCATATTCAGGACCCCCTCTGCTCACTTCACATGGGGAAGGGGCTAGAAAAGCCATCCTAAACCTAGGCTATCTTATCTGTTCCTGGCTGGATAACAACGTCCATCAGGGTCACTCTCTCTGCAGTCACAAACACCATAAGACAACAATAGTATTTGCAACATGGAATGTTTGCACCTTGATAATTAACCAAGACAATGAACAACTGGAAAGAAGATCTGACATCTCCAGGAACTAGTGAGAGACAACATCAACACTGCAGCTCTGAGTTAGACAAAATGACTGGGTTAGGGTCAGCTGAAGGAAGAGGATGGGGGCTACACCTGCCTCTAGAAAGGGAAACTAGCCCAGAAAATATGCATTCAAAGTGTTGGCTTTACCATTAAGAAACAACTTATGGAGCTCCCTGTGGGCATTGATGAACATCTTATGACTTTTCATCTTCAACTCAGCAACAACCAGTACACCACCATGATCAGTGCATATGCCCCAACACTTGATGCTGATGATAATGTCAAAGAACAATTTTAGTCCAACCTTGACCACATTCTGGTTACTACTTGCAAGATTGCTCCAAAACACCAAACTTAGCCAAAAGCAATGCACAGGACTCTCAACACCAAACCTCTTCAAGAACTGAAGGTCTGTAAGAATCTCTGTAACCTCCCATGCCACTCACTAGTGCGTTTTGTTTTTACTGTTTTTTGGGGTGCTGCTGTCTCCTTAGTGGTTGACAGCTTGTCATTCAGTCAGATGTCTTGGATGGTCCCCAGGGGTTCTCCCCTGCCATATCTTGTTGGAATAAGTTTGTTATCGGAAGGATGGTTTTACGTCCTGCCTTTCCTGGTTCCCTTCGTCAATCTTCCTGTCCAGCTTCCCATTTTGGGGCTCCACCTCCCCTACACCCTGCCTCACACCAATCACAGATGTTAATTCCAGACCTCAACTAGGACTCATCATGGCAAAGGTTTTTGTTTTGCCTTTTTGAGTTAGAAAAGTCCAGTTTGGATGGTGTGTCATCTGGGTTTAGGCTGTACATTAACTGACCTGTAATTTTACCAGCCCCAGATTACCTTGCTCCCCTGTCTCAGGTCCACAGCAGCCCAAGGATCCTTCTCTCTCTCTCTCTCTCCCCTCAGGTTTGTTGCTGTCCCATTCCTGGGCAGCTGTATCCCATTCCTGTGCTCTGTTTCAGGTAAGTAGCTAGGCCTTCCTGGGCTTAGCTTATCTCTGCCTGGCCCCTCTTGGGGCTGCCACCACATTCCCTCAGTGGGGCTGCAAACTGCTCTGGGCCACTCTGGGCCCACCAGAGGACTCACTGCTGGCCCTCCCTGAATCTGTTCCGGTGGAGTTTTTATGCCCCCTTCCAGGGGGCCGGCCAGTGAATTCGCATCGGCACACTGCCATAAAGTGGATCCATGCCAGTGCCAGTGCTGGACCCAGCTCTCCCCTAACCTGTTGCAACTTTTTTTCTTGTCTTTGGCGCAGTGGGTTTTTTCACTGCGGCCCTGGTCTGGCTGCACTTCCAGTCTCTGGTGGTGTCCCACCAGCTCCGCCCCTCTCCTTCCTCTGCTAAGTTTCTCTTTGTGGCATTGTCCCCACCACAATATCCAACAGTATTTCCATGCCCTGCCCACAAATGAAGCAACACTGAAGATCATGCAAATGGTGGTCACCTGCCTGGTCGGCTACTGGACAGATGTGGCAGGGGGGAGGGACTGGATAGACTACAACCAAGAGTACTGAGGGAATTAGCTGGAGTCATTGTGGGACCTTTGGCAAAGGTATTTGAAGACTTGTGGTGCTCAGGAGAGGTCCTGGAAGACTGGAAAGACTGGAAAAGGGCCAATGTGGTGCCAATCTTTAAGAAGGGGAGGAGGGAGGATCTGGAAAACTATAGGCTGATCAGTTTGACCTCAATACCAGGTAAAATTTTGGAAAAAATTATCAAGAAAACCATTTGTGAGGGACTGGCAAAATTGATGACACTTAAGGATAGCCAACATGGCAAGTTGTGGGCAAGTCAGGGCTGACCAATCTTGCCTTCTTCTGTGATCAAGTGATGAACCACTTAGATGTGGAAGACATGGTCGATATCATATACTTGGATTTTAAAGAGGCCTTTAATATGGTCTCCCATGAAACTCTTATTAAAAAACTGGGGGATTGTGGGCTGGCAGAGTTCACAATCAGGTGGGTTGGGAACTGGCTAAGGGGTCAAACCCAGAGAGTGTTAGTGGATGGGTCTGTATCACCTTGGCTGGAGGTGGCCAGTGCTGTCCCGCAGGGTTCAGTTCTTGGCCCCATGTTGTTCAAGATCTTTATCAATGATTTAGATGAGGATATGGAAAGCATCCTGGCCACATCTGTGGTCAATACTAACCTATAGGGAAAAGTGGTCACACTAGGGGATAGGAAGCAGATCCAAAGGGACCTGGACAAGCTGGAAAGGTAGGTAGAGTGGAACCAGATGCAGTTCAATAAGGATAAATGCAGAATGCTTCACCTGGGGAGAAGTAACCAGTGACATGAATATAGGTTAGGAGGTGATCTCCTGGCCAGCATGATGGCTGAAAGGGATCTCAGGGTTATAACTGATCACAGGATGAACATAAGCTGCCAGTGTGACACTGTAGTCAGCAGAGTTAATAGTATATTGGTATGTATTAGCTGATGCATCACAAGCAGGGCTAAGGAAGTGATAAGTCCTCTGCACTCAGTGTTGATGAGACCCTAGCTGGAGTACTGTGTCCACTTCTGGTCACCACACAAAAGGGTCATCTTCCCAAGAAAAATGATCACTTCAGCTCAGCAGAGGAAAGAGACATATCCTCTTTCTCCTCAAAACTGAAGCTGAAGATCAAAAGGAGATCTGGGAAACCAAGGTGGCAAGATAAAGCCAAAGACATCCAGCTGTATACTGACAAACAAGGAATGTGTAGCTTTTTCAAGGCAATGAAAGCCATCTATAGTCCAACTGCCCATGGTCCTACTTTCCTGCAATTGCAGGATGGCTCAATGCTCCTCAAAAACAATGAATCAATCCAAGCTAGATATAAAGAGCACTTTGAGGCACTCCTGAACCATGAGTCAACTATGGCAGATACCAACATCGAGTCCATCCCCTAACAATCTGAAAGGGGATCCCTCACCAACCCTTCTATCCTATAAGGACTCTGGTGTGCAATCAAGGAAGCCAAGAACAACAAGACTACTGGACCGGATGGCATATCTACAGGAATCTACAAGGCTGGCAGTAAGGAACTGATACTGAGAGACTATCAATTTATTCTATGAATTTGAAACAATGAAGAGATCCCTGGGGACCTGAGGAAGTACAAAATCATGGTTATCTTAAACAGAGGAGATACATCTGTGTGTAGGAACTTGTCATGGGATGGGGTCCCCAGGGATGGTCATGACGACCCTAGGGCTTCATGACTGTACCAATCTCACCCACCAGGCACCCTTTTCCTCTCCTACCACATCTTGTTGGTAATGATAATAAATAGGGAGGCTGCCCTTGAGTTTGTGTTTGGACACAGTCCTGATGGAGCCCACTAAACCCTGTGGGTTCTTGGACTCCTTTTGGATCCTGCTCAAAATGGCTGCCTCACAGGACACCCTCAGCCTGATGGGCTAGATACATGGCTCCAAAACCAGCCCTTTACGACACCCCAAGCCTTGCAGATGGTATTTAAACTTTGCCTTTTGGGCGCCTTGCTATAGCTCAGCCTCCTGTCATCACCAGGCTCTCCACAGCCTTATCTCTGCACCCACACTGGTGCTGGGCTCTCTGCAGCCCTGTCTCTGCACCCACACACTGGTGCTAGGGTCTGCTCACCCCTTTTGCCACCGTGCCCCCTGGTGCTGGGGTCCCCACAGTGTAGTGGGCCCCCAATGAGGCCTCCTCCTCCCCCAATAGCCTCAGCCCAGTCCACTGGTTTATAAACAGCAACAAAATATGACCCCCTGGGCTATAACATAATATAAACAGCTCAGGGTATGCTCTGTCCCTTTAAAAGAGTCAGACTTCCCCCCAGCACTAAGTGCCTTGTATGACAGGGTACCTGGTGAGCTCCTGGAGCCCCATTAGCCCTATAAGCAGCATATCAGGCAGCCACAGCATCTTTGGGCAATTCTTCCCTGGAGGCTCTTTCCCCTAGCTGCTGCCAGAGATTGAACTCCAGCTGGTCTCAACCCTGGGGTTTGTGTGTGCCAGGGCCCTGCCTTTTTCAGGTCAGCTGACCAGGTGCAGGTGCCGGCTAATTCCCTTGTTAGCCTGCTGCCATAGCAACCTGCACCTGTGGGGTTTCTGTCTGGCTCTTAGGACCCTCTCCCTAGGAAGTTTCTGCTCTTAAAGGAACAGGCACCTTAGTGCCCTGCAACAGTACTATTGAGGTACCACCCTCCTTTCTGCAGTGGGGAAAATCCTTGCCCACATCCTCCTGAACTGTCCTCTACTTCTTGCTGAGGAAGTCCTGCTGGAATCTCAGTGTCGTTTCAGACTATCCCATGGGGTAACTGACACAATCTTTGTTGCCCATGAGATCCAAGAAAAGGGTCAGGAACATCACCACCTGTATATAATTTTCATTGACTAAGGCCTCTGATTCCACCAATCAGTGAAGCCTTGTGGAAAGTACCAGCCAGATTTGGATGTCCCAAAAAGAACATCAAGGTCCTCAGACTTCTTCATGATGAGATGACTGTGACTATCCTATGTAGTGGATTGGAGACAGATTCATTTTTCATCTGAAATACAGTCAAGCAAAATATGTCATCACCCCAACTCTGTGCTCAATTTATTTGACAGTTATCTTGGTTCTCATTTAGAGAGTGCCTTCCTTCTGTAATTGACATAGAATACTGAATGGATGGAGGGCTCTTCAATATGAGATATTTTCAGTCAAAGACCAAAGTATTGAAAACAACCATTCTTGACCTACAATATGCTGACAACCGTGCCATCTTTGCACACCCAGAGGAAAACTTTCAGACTACACCGGATCTTTTCAGAGAAGCCTACTGAATTTGTGCCTCTCTCTCAACATTGAGAAAACTAACATGCTCTATCAACCTGTCACAGACTATGAATATGAGCTCCCTCTCTCCAAATTACCATTGAGGGAAAGACCCTGGAGGTAGTTAAGCACTTCCCCTACCTTGGTGGTCACATTTCTCAGAAAGTGAATACTGATGAGGAGATCTAATACAGGATCCAGTACACAAGTGCCCCATTTGGGAAATTGCTTTGGTGTGTCTTTATTCATTGTGATCTCTGGAAAGACACCAAGATCCAGACTACAATTCAATCATCATCCCTACTCTCCTCTATGGATGTAAAATGTAGGTGACCTGCCATCATAATCTCAAGAGCCTGGAGAGATATCACCAACAATGCCTCCATAAAATCTTCCACATCAAATGGAAAGATCACCACACAAATACCAGAATTCTTGCTGAAGCCAAGATTACCAGCATGGAGTCAGTGATTATAGAATAATAGAAAATTAAGGTTGATGATCCTGAGGTCCCTTCCTAGTCCAACCCCCTGCTCAAAGCAGGACCATACCCAACTAGATCATCCCAGCCAGGGCTTTGTCAAGCCAAGCCTTAAAAACCTGGAGTCTGGAGATTCCACCACCTCTCTAAGTAACTTATTCCAGTGCTTCACCACCCTTCTAGCAAGAGAGTTTTTCCTAATACCCAACCTAAACCTCCCTTGCTGCAACTTGAGACTCCTTGTTCTGCCATCTGTCACCAATGAAAGCCGTCTAGCTGCATCCTCTTTGGAACCACCCTTTAGGTAGTTAAAGGTTGCTATCAAATCCTTTCTTTTCTCCAAACTAAATAAACCCAGTTCCCTTCGCCTCTCCTCATAAGTCATGTGCCCCAGCCCCCAAACCATTTTCATTGCTTTCCTCTGTACACTCTCCAACTCGCCCACATGCTTTCTATAAGAGAGGGACCAAAACTGAACATGGTAGTTGTAACAGGGAAAAGACAACCCTGTTCCTTTGATGTTACTAAGTTGCAAGTAGTCAGGTCAGGGACAGGGCAAAGTTAATTACTTAATAAACACATTTGGGAAGGGGAAGGTGTTTGGAGTGAACATTAACTGATTAGGAGCCAGCAGCTACTTAAGTCCACAGCAAGGGGTTTTCCTTTGCCCCCTGGGGCACAGCGTGGAGAGATTCAGCAGGGATGCCAGGAGCAGCAGACCCAGCACTGGAGCAGCTTGGGGATAAGACCGGCCGACTGGGTGTAGGTAACCACAGTGACTGGTGAAGTAAGGAGGTGAGGAAGAGAGAAAAAACTTACTGATTGAGGGAAGGTCCCACGAAGAAAGGATTCGCTGGTACCGCAGGGAAGAGAAAAGACAGTGAGACTGGAGTGGAGCTGACTGACTTGTGGGAGTGGGCTTCACAGTGGTGGAGAAAGGGGAAACCACGAGGTGTGAGAACAGCCAGGGTGCTCCACAACCTGTGGGGAAGATACTAATAAACCAGTTTTCTTTTATGCTGCTTCTAGGGTGATTTACTACACTCTCTCTCTTTGGGGAATTAACTTCTTATTCTTCCATCATTCCAAAGCATGGCAGACAAGTCCCAGGGAGAGAGATTTTGTTACTCACCCCCACCCAGCCACAGTAGTCTAGATGTGGCCTCACCAGTACTGAATAGAGTGAATTAAATTACTTCCCTTGATCCTCTTGCAATGCTCCTACCAATGCAGCCCAGTATGCTGTTAGCCTTCTTGGCAACAAGGACACTTTGCTGACTCATATCCAGCTTATTGTTCACTGTAACCCCCAGGTCCTTTTCTGTAGAGCTGCTGCTTAGCCAGTCAGCCCTCAGCCTGTACCAGTGCATGGGATTATTGCATCCTAAATGCAGGACTTTGCATTTGTCCTTGTTGAACCTCGTGGCATTTCTTTTGGCCCAATCCTCCAATTTGTCTAGATCACTCTGAATCCTAGCCCTACTCTTCAGTGTATCTACTATACCCACCAGCTTGGTGACAGTTTGGTGTCATCCATGAACTTGCTGAGGGTGCAATCCATCCCATCTTCCAGATCATTAATGAAGATATTGAACAAATCCGGCCCCAGGACTGACCCCTGGGGAACTCCAGAAACAAAATAGATACTTTGATGACCATCTCCATGATTTTTCTGGGGACTGAGGTGAGGCTGACTGATCTGTAGTTCCCTGGATCCTCCTTTTTCCCTTTCTTAAAGTCAGACACTATATATTTGCCCTTTTCCAATCATCTGGGACCTCCCCTGGTTGCTACGAGTTTTCAAAGATCCTCAAGCAAGAACTTTGCTGGACCAGGCATTGTATGCAGATGCCCAATTCTCGACTTCCAAACCAAGTGCTCTACTCTCAGCTTAGTAATGCCCTGAGATATCAGAGTGGCCAGAGGAAATGCTACAAGAACACAGTGAAGGCTATGGATGCTGACATCAAGAGCTGGGAGGAGCTGGCTGCTGACTGACTCCAGTGGCACTGCAACCTTAACCAGGTGGCAAACCATTCTGAGATAAAGCATTCTGCCCTTGAATTAAAGAAAAGAGAATGGAGGAACTAAAAGGAAAGAAATCCTATCCTATGGCCTACTCTCCCCTGTGGAAAGACCTGCAACTTCTGTGGACAAGCCTGTGGCTCGAGCATTGGACTCTTAAGTCACCTCAACACCCATCAGTGAGCCATGGCAGGGATCATCCTCAAATAGAGGAATTGCCACCACTGCCAACATCTTAAAGTCATGCCACTTTTGGCAAGACTTTGGGTTATTTTGGGTGTTCCACCTAGCTTAAGCTATGGTATTGTTAGCCTGCTCCACAGTGATGAAGTAACCAATTGGCAGTCATCCAGCATCTTATGATGGACAGCTCCCAGCTCCTCTGCCCCTGACAAACTTTCCACCCTTCCAAGCTGTACTGAGCAAGGGGTGTTACTGGTCCTAAAGCAATACCCCACCCTGCTTCCAACAGGTATGACCCCAACTGACATGGCACTATGCTGCCAGCTCCAAGGACCTCAACCAGGCATGCAGCCCTCCTGTCAGAGGGCTAATCCTTTGCCCCACATCTGGTGGCTCTCCCCTAGCCAGAAGAATTTGGGAGGGAGACCACAGCTTCTCTCCCCAGCCTCCTGCATTCTTTGGGAGGAAAGGGAGAAAAGGGCTGTCTAGTATCAAGTATGGCAAGAGCATGAAGCCCAGGGGGGCATGCTTCCCTGGGCTCCATACTTCCTCCAGGCTTAATCCATAGGACTCCTATCCCAGAGGAGGGATAAAGTCCTGGCTCCTGACCATGCCCCTGCTCACCAGGCCCTCTAGTACCAAGTCATAGATGCACAGGTCAGATGGTATTAAGCCTTAACCAGCAACTGCTCTGAAATTATTCTAACTTTAACACTACCTAACATTCCACAGATTTAGAATCTGTTTAAAGATAACCTATAACAGTACCCTTATAAGGAGACTGGCACATGCTCTATACAGGGTCCTTCAGCTTAAGAAAGGACTTCATTTACCAATACATCAATCACAGAAAGCTCTTTGAGGCAGCGACTACATTTTGTGTGTTAAGCATAGAATACAATATACAATAGGGTTCTGCCTGTCACAGTGCAAATAATAAATCCATTATGTACCTATGTCATAACACACAGCTTTTGTTTAAACACCATGATGGTAGGACTTATCTGGCAAGAGGACAGCAGCTGGGGCCAAAACAATATGAAGTCTAGTTTTCTTATGGTAGACTCATGGTCTAGAAAATTTAATGCTTTGGGTAGACCTATGGTTCTCAGCCTTTTTAGACTGAAGGTACCCCTCAGAAAATGCCAGTTCATAATTTTCACTCATTTTTTGACTGTGGAAAAATAACATCATCTTCTGTTGCAAAGAACTCTGAAAAACCACAACAGGTCAGACTTTTTTTTAACATTATAGATTTTTATTTGAAATCACTGGTTTTATCTTGTGAATCATATTCACACAAATCATAGTGCTAACATTGTGTGGCATCCCACAGCACCCACGAAAGGATTTCAAGGCATCCCAGGGTGCCATAGCACCCTGTTCAACAAGCTTTAGACCAAATCCAATATTGTTTTACATATAAGAAGTCCACAGAAAAAATGGACACATAAAATCAGTCATCAATACCAATACAGTCATCAAAGTTTAGTTCTTAAACATACTAGGTATTGGAAATTCAATGATAATTTAAATTAATTATAAATAATTGGGGGATAAAACAACAATTTTGTCAAAATAAAGACCCAAAGTACTAGGTGTCATAAAAATGCACCTGTCATTTTCCATAAATAAAGTTGTTAAACAGATTTACTGTGAAACAATTTATACTGTGTTATGTAAATGGCAAAATTCGTAAGACTGCTTGGTTGTAAAGAACAAACCTGTGAAAAGAATCCAATTTTACCATCAGTCACACTATACATTTAACAGGTGTCTATTTTATCCACAAGCCTTGCAGATCTGCAAATAAATATATAAAATGCCAAACTATCGGGTGTTCGAATAAATTTTTATATTCTATAATCAATCATTTTATTAGGTTTGCACTGAAGTTCTTTTCTGACATCTGTTTAAACTACAGAGAAATTCAGAATAAATATATATATAGGCAGTAAGAGTAAAATATATAGGTAGTAAGAATATTTTGGCTCCATTCTAGGTGTTCATGAGGTGAAGAAAAGTCCTGTTCTCTACAGTGGGATACACCAGAACCAAGTACTTGGTTATAGAAAACTAGCTGGTAAAACAGGTTATTGTCTAACCCTTGCAGAGAAAAGAAGACTCAGTAGTGAAGTTCATACAAAAGTAAAAAATTAAAACACAGATGTTACCAGTAGAAAGGTCAGACTGAGGCAAATATGCAAAAATCCTAGCACAAGATTAAAAGTCGATTCATGTATCAGGACCTACAATCTGAAATAAAGGGGTGAAAACCTTGGACTACCAGAGGAAAGGAAGTTGGAAAGAAAAATGAGAAATAATTGAGTGGGAGGAGAAAACAGTATTTTTAAAATAGTCTAGTGAAAGAATGAAAGAAATAAAAGCTAACCTTATGGTGAATATTAGAACCGCTTCCCATAGAAAGAAGATACTTTTGAATTGGAAACAATACTGAGTGAACAGTCTTGTTTATAGACAGTCCAAAAACAGCGATTTTTACATTTAATTCAACTTTGTGCATACAGGCTATACCTATAAACTGCTTCTGAATGAAGCACAGCTGTGTAACTGGCCACCCACATCACCTGATATTATATGTATTCCCGGATCAGATAGCCTAATTTTTATTAGCTACCAGCACTTCTGCCCAAAACAAACTTCAAGTGGTCGGGAATTAAAATTAAATTTTATTCTGTGTTTAAATAAATTCCTCCTACACGCCCAAAATTTACTTTCCATATTTATATGAACAACATGTCCATAGCTTGAAAAGTGTGATAATAAAGTCAAGGCTGGGTTCTGTTGAAGCCAATGAAATGATCAATAATAGCTTCTTCCTATTCATGCACTATGTAAAATGATAAAACAAAATACATTTGGAATGTATGGGAAATCTTTTCTGATGTAACGAGAAATAATGCTATCTAGTGGCAAAACTGTCACCTAAAATTTTAGCAGCTTAAGCTTTCACCACACTAGGCATCAAAGTGGCAGGTATTCCTTTACCCTCAACAGTGGCTGTGTCTACATGGGACGTTTTACTGCTCAGTAGACTAATCTAACTGTACAAGCATCACCACCTACATATGCAGGCACTTATAACGCAGTAAATTAATCTACTGCACAGCAAATTTACTGTGCAGCACAGCCAAATAGCATTAATTGTATGAGTAGATGCACAGACAACATAAGAAAATAAGTAAGTCTGCCGAGAGCCAGAGACGACTGGAAAATTACTCTAAATACCTAACCTATGATGATGGCAAGCATGGGCTGCCACCACATTTTAACATCTCTCCCAGAAATATTAACCTCTTGAAATCAGGAGGTCTGGTAGGAATAGACAAACAAAATCCAAACAGCAGTAACTCTGGCTCCTTTCCAACAGGACCTGCATACATAGAACGATTCAGTTTTGAATGGTTTCTGGATGCTGTCATGGATATCCAGCCAATTCATCAAAATGAAATTCAGCACTGATGAAACAGCAAAACTCTGATCTTGGAAAGAAGTTTCCCTTGACAAGGTATCATTATGCAAAGTAGCATAACCAAATGACATTCTCAGTCAAGGGGCAGATACGTTGTCCAGTTACTGATGCAAAATATTTTTTATAATTATATTATTCCTTGATCTGTTATGGGTGTGAGATTTGTATAATCTTTTTAGTTATTTTTCTGTGATCACTTGGTGCGATTGGCTGTCAGCTAATATCAATCAGCCTGAGTACAGAGATTAGCATAGCACTATTTTCTCAATAAGTGTGCCGTGAATATGCAAGTCTCTGCTCTGATTGGGTACTGTAATCAGCCTTCTCTGATTGGATCCTGTACTCTGTTTCCAAGTCCTTCACTAGCAACAAAAACATTCCTTCTATTAAAGGAGGAAAAATTAACTTCAAAATTTACACAGAAAAAATTATTAAAAAGTGGGGTTTCAAATGAATGATGGATTATTATTAAAAGATTAAAAAAAGCCTTTTGACTTATTTCTGTCTCCTAGTCTCCTGCCTCCCTCTCTGCAATCCAGCAAAGCTATTCTCTGTGTTTTCACAATAATTCATTTGTGTTTATATTGAAAGGCTCCCAGTCTCTCCCTCAACTTCTGAAGTACAGTATAAACTAAAACATATTATGATTATTCTGGAGACAAGAACATACTGACCTCTAGGAAGGGAGGGAGAGGGACATAAAAAGAAGTTATGGAGATGAGGTGGAAATCCATGAGAGAAATGATTACTTCAAAAAAAAAGTTTACCATTCAGAAGTTTTGTGCCCTGCCGGGGAGGGAAGGGGAGAGAGAGTGGGGGGTTACACTCTTTTCTCTATCAATTAAAACTGGAATATTCAGATCAGACATTAGGTTTAAGGATGCTTCCAGTTAAACTAACATAGACTAAAACACAAAGCTGATTTTTACCCTTGAAAATTATTTGTTATAATATATGTTATTTGAATGTATACTTAAACGGTACTCCAGGCATATGAAAACTAAGCAACAAGTTAGAACTCTTCCAAAAATCCAAAAATTAAGGCCTTCCAGATCCCCCAGACCCTAAAGTTTCCATTTACTCACCCCATATACTCTCATGTTCCAGAGCAAATCTGGGAGAGAGAGACTGGTATTTGGCCTTCAAGTTTTTCAGCCCAAGATATAGCTAATGCCTCATAACAAGGAAGCATCAGTTCCTACTAATTATGAGACTGTTCCCAATAACTTGGAAAGCTACAGAAGGCCTTTTGTCAGTCAGACACGGGAAGTAGGTTTCACTTGTAATGCAAGAGGCAAATCCTGATTTCAGGAGAAATTTACCATGAGATAACTGTATGAGTCAAAACATAAAATAATGACAGTTCCTAGTGACAAGGAGAATTACAGATTACTGAGACATCATTGTCTGCCAGAATTAGAAACAGAAGGGCTAGGGAAAAAATTATTCTGAGCAGTAAATTCAGCTAATACGGAAGTTTCCATGAACATCAAGTCTTCTATTTAGTTAAGTTCACCTAAACCATGAGGGATAATTGTAGTCAAACATGGACAAAGAAGAAATATAGCAACTCCACTATTTCCATCCCTAGGAACTGAATCAATCAATGAGTCAACCCTTCACAAAACAGTGTCATGAGCGGGGTTTTGTCGGGTTTTTTAATAGTAGATTTTGAGTTCTTTTTGCCTTCTGAATTTTGAACCTTTAGGATCATTCTGCATCATGATGGCTAAAAACTCGTTTTTAAGTTCAAACTAAGATTTTTTGCATGCAAGGGATATTTCTAATTTAAATTGGGGTTTTGTTTTGTTTTTCCAATGAGTATTACAAAGGGAAAACCACCACAGCTGCAAGGTGTGATAAAACCTCAAGAGCTAACATCACTGTATCTTATACATTGTGTGGTATCTCTAAGCAAGTCATATTCAGATTCTATACCTGATATGAACCTTAACATCCAGATACCCTTCAGAAACCCTCAGCAAGCCATAGGATTCTAAACCCAATGGCACGATATCTTTTACAAAACACCAACTGAATATGATCAACCCAATGCTGCCTGAGAAAACTGCATGACCATAAATTAAAGTTAAATATCAGGACTTTCGTAGTTCGACTCGGTTTGCAAAGCTCTGTCAAACGTCTTACCATGATTCAATAATAGACCAGTGACATAATGCAATATAAAGTTATGCTTTGATTCTATTTCTGGCATGGTTCCTTGCTATTCTTACTCTGTTTTCTTAAATAATATGTATATTAACTATTAGGTTAGTGTTGTTTTTAGCAAACGTGCTATTTGGATTTCTACTGCCGTCTTGTTAGCAGATTTCAGTCTACCGATAATCATATTTCAACTGTAATATATACACATATCTATCATAACCCTGCGATTTATGCCACAGTACTGGTTATTAAAGGCTCTCCAGTAAGTTCAGACACAACCAAACAAAACTTCAGTGACTAGACACAAAGGGGGTGAGTTAAGGATAGAGTTTTAGGATTTTCATAAATGTCCTGGATTAGACGCTAATTTAGTTACAGGAGGGAGTAAATTCAGAGTAACACCACAAACTCTCCTATAAGTGAATGCACCTACATCATGTCCGATCCTGAAGCAATTCCTGTGACACTTCTACTCAGGATTTAATACCTTCACAGAGCTGAGTTCAGAATCTGGCCCGATGGATTTATTTTTCCTTCACTGTTTGCCACCCGGTGAACATAGGTTGAATGTCTTTGTGAGTGAGAGAGTAGTCTATTCGAATTTGGTTGTTTTTGTTACTTTGCATCAGCCTTAGTAAATAGCCTTCCATTTTTCCTTCTCAGACATTTTCTTTCTTCTTAGAGAAAGCTTTAAAAAAAAAAAGTGAGTGCTTTCTTCGTGAGTCTTCGGCCTTACGTAGTGGCCTGTCCTCCCAGTGTCCTTCCCCAGGCCCCGAGTCATGCATCACTCATCTTGTCACATTGAACTCCAGATGCTCCTACCCTAGAGAATGCTCTGACTCTGGCAATTTTTCTTCATTCTCACTAACAATTTGGTAATGAAATATTGATTTTTAGTTAGATTCATATTGATGCTATTAGGTTTGCATTGATAAATCATGCTGGCCTCCTGTCTGAGAGGCTAGAAAGTGCTACACTGAACCCTGGAGATTACAATCAACTCATTGATGTGTTAATTTGATGGATTTTTTCATTCTCGTAGAAGGAGTGGGAGGGGTAGGGGAAGATTTTTCAGTACGGTTGTAGTAAAGTTTTCACAGTGAAATCAGGGACAGTAATTGCAGGTTTTTCTATGTGCATTCACTTTAAAAATATCTTTCTGCCTATTTGACCAGAGCATAAAAAAACAAAAGGGGTGAGTGTGGGAAGAAGTCAGGGGTTGAGAGGATATGACACACCTTGTAAACAGCACTCCAGACTCCCACATGGGGTGAAAAAAAATATAGGAGCAGTTAAATCCCAATTAAACCGTTTAGAGGTTGTAGTCAAAATGCATTTCCTCCAGCTAAACAGGTCTTCATGTCGAGCCAACTCCCCAGTGAAATGAAAACACGGTGGAAATGGGAACCCCTCTGCTGGTGCTATTCTACCTGGAGACTTTGCTGTGAGATATTTCCCCCCTTCCCTTTCTCCCTCTCTTCAGCAAAGTGCCACTTAGAGAGCCAATGTCCACATGCATCTGCAGCCTATTTAAAACAGCCTCTAGCTTTGATTTATGGTACTGTGCAAATGTAATGCCTGTCATTAAGGGACAATACGTGCTGAACCAAAGGATTATATTGTGATTTCCTTCAAAGACGCAGGGTTTCACGGGGGTACAGAAGCAGCATATGGCAGCAAGGCTTTTAAAGAATACTTAAGTTAAAATTAGTTTCATTTTTTCCAAGCAAAAACATTTCACATCCAGACTTTATTTACCTCAAAAAGCTTCCTATTTCCTCTTCCCCCCCTGCTCCCATTTCAAGCATTGGGGGACCTTCACATCAACACAGCCAGTTCGATAAAAGAGAGGCTCTGGAAGCAGAATATATTAAAAACTCCATTTATAAATAAGACAACCCTACAGCTGAAATAACCTTTAGAATACTTAAGACAGATGCATTTTTGGATATTCCTATCTTTTTTCTAGTATTTAAAGAATGCTAATGACCAGTCAGCTAGGACTGCAGCATCTTAAGTGACTCTGCATGTAACAGAGCAGCAAGGCCAAGGGAGTCACCAAAACAGCCAGATCAAAAGAAAAGGCCAGCTACCTTTGATTAATACACATTGTATGGGGTTTTTTTCTTTGAAGAAGCTTCATTATCAACTCCTTGGCTGCCCTTGCAGGAGTCATCACTGCCCCATTCAAGGTTGAGGTTTGTTTTTTTTTAAATCCCCCACGCAGGACAGTTTATCATCATCCCAGAGGGTTTTGTCTTTTTTTTTTTCTTTTTTTTTTTTTTGGTGACAGGCCAGAGCACAGAGGGTGTCCTGAGGAAAAAAAAAAAAAAAAAAATCAGGATCTTTGTGCCATGTGAAAATGGGGACCCATCTGCTGGGGGCTGTAAGGTATGTACACCACTCAACATTTTCCTAATTAGTTTCAGTCTGACTCCCATTCCCTACCTCCCTCCTCTTTTCTCCCTTACTCATGGAGGCTTACAAAGAGTTCTGTCCTCAAGAAAGATGTCCCGATGTATAAGGATGCAATCATCTGTACTTTCAAAAGACCATGTCAATGATGAAACTGTTAGTTAAATTTGGTTGTACTATTGACGTCTTAATGCCATGAACCCAGCTGGTATGAGATCAGTAATGTAAACAGCCGAGTTCAAATTAATCTCTTTGAACCTCAATGCTGAGCCGAAACCTCTGTTTGACATTCTAAACTGCCAACTTCATCTTCTTCTTCCACTTACACAGGAGGCTTAACACAAAAAGCACCCTGTTTGTGCAAAAAGGCTGGGGTTTCTCATTTAGGAAGAGTCAGGAAACGTACACTATGGCAACCATTCCAAGCCAAACTCTGCTTGCTTGCACCTATCTAGTGGTTTTCATTACCGCAGGTGCTGTTAACTAATTTAATAATCTATTCAGACTTCTACAGAATTTATCCTGTGTTCCATGTGCTTTTAGATTCATTTAAAACATTTAATGCAATACTGAGCATTTACCTTTAGAGTTAAGAACATCTAGAGTATGGCACAGCCACCAAATCTAAAGTGCATCTACTCCACCCCAAGTCACTCAAGCTGCAAACCAACATGGATTTAAAGTTTCAACCAGTGCAATTCCACCTGCATGCTTGGGGAAGAGGGGAAAAAAGAAGACAGACAGGAATTGCTGTCTCTAGGCTCTTGCAGACCAAGCTGGGAATGATGTTCTAGCTATAAGAACCAAACTCTTGCCAAATAAAACCCCCCAAAAAGGGTGATGGGGTGCAGGCAGAGTATTATCTTTCACACTTGCTTATTGCAAAATACAGAACAGAATTTCCCCCAGCTTTTCTGAAACAACTCATATTTGGGCTGGGAACCAACCTGAGAAGTTTCAGCCCAAAAAACGAATGTCGGCAGAAAGGTTTAAAACACCTGAAATAAGGCTTGCTTGCTCAACTGCAGTCAGCAATTGGAATGACCACTGCAGTGCTCTAAGATCACATCATCTCACTGCCCCACTGATGTTCTCTAAAGTCTTTCAAACCAATTCACAGCAGCCAAATATCTGGCCCCTTATAATAGTAGCAAGAAAATATCTAGGTGAACATTGGCACAAAATTTATTGTCCTGAAGGTTTTAGGCACTTGCCCACTTCCAATGTTCTTGTTCAACCAAGACTCCCACCTATTCTACATTCATTCCCACAGCAAAATGGGTCCCCTGCTTTGTGCTGCTAAACATCTTGCAAGATTCTGAATATCGTTGGTTCCCACAATACCTCACAGGATTGGGTCCTAAATGCCTATTCATGTGATCTCATCCTCCCACACCACTGGAACAAATATTCCATTGCTAGGAAGCAAGCAATAAAAACAAAGAAAGTAAACATACGACACATAACTTTTGGCTGGAGATAATCAGAATGTGCCATCAGAGGATACAATTTTAGTGTGCTTCCTCAATAGACATGACATTAAAAAAACCCAAGAAGAAAAAGAAACATAGGTTCTCTTGGCTGCCAAACAACATTTATTCAGCAATCTGCTTGATAGAGACAAAACACTCAAGAAACATCCTTGCTTACCATGAACATATAAAGTGAAAATACATGTTTTTTGGACCAATAGAAGAGGTTTACATTAATCAACAGACCTATCTACAAAGTGAGCGTGATTTTGAATTCATTTGGCCAGTCATACTTATTCAGTCCACCTGTGAAAGCACCAGAGCTGGATCCAGGTTTGGATTCAGTGTTGGGATCAAATTGTCCCATTACCAAGGGAGGTGCTGCCTACTTCATGGGTTTCCAATCTTACATTTTTAATGATTCTGGATGGCTCTGAAACCTGAAGTCCTCTATCTGCAGAGAAACTACAATATAGAGAAGTAATAAGGGAAATTTTCCTCCTTGCCTTTTTAGCTGTTCATAACCCATTAGTCTTGGTCTCTTTGCTGAGACTACCAAAATGGATGGCAGATGCTGAAGATGATGGTGGTGCTTGACATGTGAAGACATCTGTCAATCATGAGCTTGACTAACATTGCCAATTATATCTAGTCCTTATTCTTGAGGGAGTATTTGATTCTGAACCTGATGTTCCTTATCCCACAAGCTATGGCAACTCTGGAGAGCCAACTGTGCAATATGGTGACAAGGGGTGTATGTGAGCATTAGGGAGACATCTTGTGGCTTTCTGTATACACTTGTATTACTGACCTTAATGTGACCTGTACATGCATACAGAACAAACACACACACACACACACACACACACACACGATTAAGCTAACATTCAAATTTTCACCTCTTTCGCCTGACTGTAGGGATGGGAAGAGAGGGAACCATACACACATACATGGAAAATAATTTCCTGCTTGCCAGCATTATTTTAAATTGATGAAGCCAAAAACATTCCTTGTAAATGCTAAATTAATTTAGAGATTCTTCATGTATTGTTTTTACCATGAAAAGTGCTCATCACTTTTCTTTGGCTCTTTGCCTTGCTTAGGAGAAACAGAGGGGGAAGGTTTAATAGGCCACAACAAAAATGTTCATGACGCTGCAGCCTGTGGCTTAGAGTGATTGTTGGGAAATTTCTATAACTAAGACATTCAAAACATTGGACAGCAATGATAGCTTTGTCTTGAATGCAGAGAATTCAGGATTTAGTAATGTTGCTGTACTAACTATGAAAAGAAGATTGAGTTGTCCTTAAAGGAAAATAAAGGTAAATAATGATGCTTTTTTGGTTGCACACTTACTGCAAAGCCTACTTAAAGGTTCAGTATCTGCTAACTGTCCTAACAAGTATGAAAAACAATATTATCCAAATGTCAAAGCAACTTACAAATATTTAAAAATCTAATAAATCACCTTCTGATTATTTTGAGCTAAGAATGTAGAATTGTACCAGGCTTAGCTTAAATATTATAAGGAAGTAAGATGATTCAAATTAAATTCTGCAGCATAGGGTTTTTTTTACTGTATTTTCAAAGATTGTGCTCTAAATTAAAGATAATTTTCCAAGGCTGCTTTAGCTCACCATAGATGTCTCCAGGTATATTCACTCTCTCCTCCATTGCCTCAAAACTATTGGTTCTATTTTTTTTCAAGTTATTGAACTCTCTCTCTCTTCATGTCTTAAATTACAGAGGGTTCCATTACAAATTATACCATTCTGTCTTTTATCTATCCAGTAATTTTGATTTTTTCTTTCCTTCTCAGAATGAATTCCTGTTATTAAATCAATGTTCTGCATCAAGTTTCTATGTTGCAGTTTGACCTTTAATTTTCATTTTGCTATTAGTCTTCCATGTCTTCCCTAAAACCTAGTTTTAGTATTTCACTTTTAATTAGACATGAGTTTAAGCTGCAAAATCCCTAATCCCTTAAATTTTAGAGTTGTCTTGATCCAGGGGTTTAATTTGGCCATACTTCTCTAGTCCACTTGTGAAAGTCATGGCAGTACCAGTTTAGGATTCAGAGTAACAGGATTCAGTTTTCCAATATGATCCATTACAGAGGGAGGGCCCAGCTACTTCATTGTAAAGGCTTACACTGCACTAACAACAGACATATTACCCTCCAAGCAATTATGTGCAACCTATGCAAGGCACAGTATCCTAGTTGATCCACTCATAAACCTCATAAAACTGGCCAGAAGTCCCCTGTTACCACTTGGCTACATTACTGAAGTGTAATTATAAAAGCTACCTTGAAAAGAAATATGCTAAAAAGCTAATTTTAGGAACCCAGTCTCAATAACAATATCATTTTGAACAGTTAAATTCCTTTATCATCAAAAAAGAGTCCCCCTATCTCCTACACAGTGCAGAATCAGAAAAGTTATTTACAAGACAGTATGCTGTTAGACAGCACTTTGAACTACAGAACGGCATTAAGATTACCGTGCTTATTATGACAATCCGCTTTTGCAGCCTAAGTGATTCTTAAATAATAGAAGGAATGCAGGATGATTTAATCCTTCCTGACCTCAAACTTCATGCTACACCTTTTATTGAAAGATACAAAGCAGTCATGTAAAGAAATAAAACTCTGCCCCACCACCACCACAGACTCACACACATTTGATTCTAGATAACTTATTAGTAGATGTATATGAATTGTTTTAATATTGCTCTTTTCTTGTACTGTGTAGGGAGAACCTTTCCCATGCCATATTACATTGCTAGCAGCTGGAATTAGAGCAGTGAATTTTAAGTGAGGACCACCAGCTCAGTTCCTGAATCATAAACAAAGAGCACAGCAGGTCAAAAACCAAAGAAGTTTGTAAAGTTTGTGTCCACAAACAAATGGACATTTGTGAAATCCCTTATGAAGATGCTATGACTAATAGGATAACACTTATCAAGTGTGATGACAATGGGTATATTTGAGCACTAGAAAGACTACTTGTGACTTTCTTTATACATTCATGTTACTGACCTTAAGATGACCTCCAGCAGACATACAAAAGCGTTTCTAAATATCTCTATTAATATTTGCAATATAACAGTAATTAGAACCCCTAACTAAAAATGGGTCCCAAAGAGCTTGGCTTCCAAAACAGACAAAACAGAATATGGATGGAAGAAAGAAAGAAGTATTTTCTTTCCTCTATTCTACAGATGGAAAATCAAGGTATAGAAAGATGAAATCACTTGCCCAAGGTAGTGAAACAAAGCCAAGAACCAAATTCAGACCTCCTGAGGCCTGGCTCCATGCCTTAAACACAACACCTTCCTTCTTACTGTGCAGTATGTCTATGTTAAAACAGAAAAAAAAACTAAACCAAAAGAGTATAGAGGAGTTCAAAATGAACATCATAATTAGTGATGGAGACAAATCAAAATACCAGATACGATCTTCCCCCTTTGCTTAGAGAAAGTCCCAATTCAGATTTTCCATATCAGATCTCTTTCAAATAGGCAAGACTAGGGAAGACAGAAATGTGGATTCTAACAGCATGAGCTGCCAGGCATGTTGATTATTCATAAAATTACAAACCCCCCATTTGTTGCCCAGCAGATAAGCTTTAGCAAGGTTTTCAATACTGTCTCCCGCAACATCCTCACAAGCAAGCTAAAGAAGTACAGGTTGAATGGACTGTACAGTGGATAGAAAACTGGCTGGATTATCAGGCTCAAAAGGTAGTAATCAATGGCTTGATATCTAATTGGCAGCCAGAATCAAGTAGAGTACCCCAGGGGTTGGTTCTGGGGCCGGTTTTGTTCAATGTCTTCATCAATGATATGGTAGGTGGGATGGAGTGCACCCTCAGCAGGTTGGGTGGAATAGTAGGTACACTGCAGGGTTAGGGCTAGGATTCAGAGAGATTTAGACAAATTGGAGAATCAGACCAAAAGCAATCTCAGAAAGTTCAATATGGACAAGTGCAAAGGCCTGCACTTAGGACAGAACAATCCCAGGCACTGGTATGGACTGGGAAATGACAGGCTAAGAAGTAGCTCTGGAGAAAAGGACTTGGGGATTATAGTGGACAATAAGCTGAATATGAGCGAAAAGTGTGCCCTTATTGTAAAGAAGACTAGTGGCATACTGGGTTGCATTAGCAGGAGTGTTGCCAATAGGTCAAACAATGTGATTGTTCCCCTCTATTTAGCACTGGTGAAGCCACAACTGGAGTATTGTGTCCAGTTTTGGCCCCCACCCCCCAGTACAGAAAAAATGTGGACAAATTAGAGAGAGTCCAGTGGGGGGCATGAAAATGGTTAGAGGGCTGGGGAACATGGCTTGCTAGGAGAGGCTGAGGGAACTGGTCTTATTTAGTCTGGAGAAGTGAAGAATGAAGGGGGATTTAATAACAGCCTTCAACTAGATAGTTAGAAGGATGGCTACAAAGAGAATGGAGCTGGACTGTTTTTAGTGGTGGGAGAGAACAGAACAAGAAACAATTGTCTCAAGTTGCAGCAGGGGAAGTTTAGGTTAGATATTAGGAAAAACGTTCTCACTAGGAGGGTAGTAAAGCACTGGAACAGGTTACCATAGAGGTTGTGGAATCTTCATCCTTGGAGGTTTTAAGACCCAGCTAAACAACATTTTGGTTGCAGTGATATAGCTGGAGATGGTACTGCTTTGAGCAAGGGGTTAAACTAGATGACCTCCTGGGCTAGGGACAGACATTACACATAAACTGGTTTAAGTGATCAGAAACTGGTTAAACATGTAAGAGAACAGATGTTCAGTGCACATAAACCAGTTTGAAAATGGCTGAAACCGGTTTGAGATAAACCTGGTTGAATGTAGTATCCAACTTAACTAATTTGGCTCGAACTGGTTTATGCAATGTCTGTCCCAAACCCCTTGTTAGTTTAAGATAAACCAGACTCTCCCAGCATCTCAGCATATGCTCTGGGCTGGGCAAGGCTGTTTGCTCCACAGCACAGCTGGCCCCTCCCCTGTGCTCCCTAGCTTCAGCGCTGGCAGACTACAGGTACAACAGGGTCTGCCTGGCTTTCCCCTGCCCTTTTCCCCCCTCTCACTCCCTACTGCTCATTGCTCAACCAGGAATCCCTCCCTCCCTCACTCTCATCTCCCATAGCACAGACCCCAGCCCCACAGACCCTAGGCATGTGGTATGCTAGCTAATGCCAAGAGGTGTGTGTGTGTGTGTGCATGTGCCTCCAATTTAACTGGGACAGGCAGACAGAACAGCGACCGCTTAGGGCTTTTTGGAGTCAGCTAGTAAGCTGTTTAAGAAGAGTCTGAACTAATGGAGAGAGGCTATTGTTTTGCTGATGGGGTAATAAACACTGTTATCAGCTCCCTGCTGACTTGCTTGCCTGTCAGTTTGCTGCAGACATTATAAAGAAGCAGGGAGGGGGGTTGAAAAGCAGTGCGAAGGGGCTGTGGGTGCATGTGTATGGTAGGGTATTCATGTGGGACTCACCCTATGAACACACACACACTGACCCCATCTACACACACACCCCTCCTGGTCCTGGTCCTGGGGTACTGGCATGGCCCCGTGCTCCCCAGTTTGGTGATGAAGCCCAGGGCCACTTGGTGCTGGAGCAGTGCGGGAGCAGGAAGACAGAGAAATGGCTGGGAGTGAGGCAGGACTGGGCTGCTCAGTCCTGCCAGCTCCCCCTGGGTCCTACTACACCTGCCTCCTGTCATTTTTGACAGGCAGCCAGGAGCAGATAAATATTAATTTACTAATTTTTTTAGGGGCTCCACAGGCCAGATAGAATGGCCTGGTGGGCCAGATCTGGCCCGCGGGCCATATTTTGCCCACCCCTGGTCCAGTTACAAACCAGTTCAGCCTGGCAAGTTTAGACTAACCTGCAAAGATTGAATCAATTCAGTCTCAGGCTTTTTGAATGTCTGTCCCTAGCCCAGAGGTCCCTTTCATCTCTAATTTTCTATTATTCTAAATTGGATGAAGGTTATTTGCCAGTGGGGAGGAAAAATGCCCCTTCAGCCACTAAATTGGTTTGCTGTGGTGCAGGGCCTACCTAGTTGGCACTAAAATGTTGAAACTTATTGTCTCTCAGATGTACTGGGTGAACAATTTCTAGTTGATTTTTCTCTTTTGACCCAGTTGTTTATCTCTCATCCTTCAACATGCACTTTGATGGTTCTTTCCACCATTCAGTCATTGTCTCTAAAATCTAGCTACTAAGCACAATATCTTATAAATAAAACTTAGCAACACCCTAACACTGGTTGTCAGGCAGTTTGTATTTTCTGGACTAGGCATGTTATCTACAACTCAGTACTGATTCAGTGTTCTTGTACTATCTCATCCAATAATAGCCAGAATTTGCAAGGGTACCTCTACATGTGTATGGACTCCCTCCAATTCCATTCCACTGGAACTCAACTTCCTTTTTAAATGAGACCTGTATGCAGCAAACAAAAAACATTAAATTAAATTATTATTGAAAGTGAACTCTCTCTCTGGTCTTCTGAAAGTGTCTGGTTTACCCTTTGAGCCAAGATCTTCAGTGCAGCATTTGTCTTCACAATGTGCCTTGTACAGCACCAAGCATACTGCCAGTGGAGAAATAGTGAACAATGTACTCTTGACTGACCCCGAAATGTAGCCAGTTTCCAGTAGGGGTCTCTACAGATATTTACCAGAACCATTACCCCTTTTGCTTATAGTCAGTTATCTAAAAGGATATAAATGTTAGTGCAACAGGTAAACTCAGGGGATATGCACTGTTTTATCCAGGCTGCTGTAATAACACTCAAAGTATAAGAAGGGGTCAGAGCACAGAGAATATCTTCATGGGCCCTTCACAGTATGCTACCAGAAAAAAAGAAAAAAAAATCCACTTGAGCTCTTAACAAAGAGTAGATATTTCCCTAGAATATAACCTGTCATTCACATTCAAAAGCAGAAAATATAGATGGATAATTTCTTTTTTTGTCTCACCTATTTACCCACTTTGGTGGGATCAAAATGCTGCAATTCACTGCTCATCCTCATTTCCCTTCACTCTTTCTATTGCTTTTTTCCTGATCCATTCCCTCCTAACTTACCATAGTTGCTTTCATCCAAGACAAGCTTTTTTTCCCCGCAGTCACCATGGGGAAGAAAAAGTCTTGACTTAAGATTCAAGTACTGGCCTAGGGCAGGTGCCAGCTCAGCTCAGCCAACCCTGAGCCACCACCTGTTCCAGGCTGGGATGGCTCAAACTGCATGGTAGCGGAGGAGCATGTGGAGAAGGCCCATAGTGTGGGCCCAGGTTGAGGGGGAGATGGTGAAGTCTGCCCCTGTTGACACCTGCCTCCCCACCAGCTACTTACCTTGGAGTCTGCCTTTGCCCCAAAGGTAAGGAATGGGAGAGGGTGGGGAGGAACCAGGCACAGGGGGTGGGAAGCCTGAGAGCAGGCACCAGGAACAGTCAACAAGGGGCAGGCACAGAAGGGCAAAGTGTGGTGAAGGCAGGGGGCATGTAGCAGGAAGTCATGGGAAGCAAGAACTTGGGGGGGGGGCAAGTGACATGGGAAGCAGGCCTCAGCACAGGGGGTATAAGGAGCAGGAGGTGAGGGGCAAATGGTAAGGAGTCAGGTGGCAGTGGGGACAGGGACAGACACAGGCACAGGGGGTCAAATTTAAGATGATTTTCCAATAATTAGAAAAGGAAAACTATAATAAATTTATAATTTTCCATGTATAGAATCTAATTATTTGGTGGGTTGCCTTAAATTCAATGCCATCTTGGATTTGGTAAACTCCTCCCTGCACCCGGTTTGGGTATGAGGGATATGAAATCAGATGCATCTGAAAAGTACCAGTCATGAAGAAAATATGATCTCAAATAATGACAGTGTAAGCTGCTTGCCTTTTATTGCACACTTGGAAAAAAATCAAACCTAGGCAAACAATGTATAATCTATGCCATGGACCAACTTCAGGAGGATCAAAGTCCTTTTAAGGGGCTTGCTTTTAAAATATTTTAAAAATCTGAATCAACTGAAAAGGGAGAATTCCATAGCCATCTTGACAATATCATCATTTTTTTTGTTTTGTTCTGGGGGTTTTTTTTACATGTGATCAATAAGGTATCACTTGGACTTACACCCAGACTAATGGGTTTGCTGCAGTTCAACTTTGGGGAAAGGGGGAGGGAAGGAATTCTCTCTGAACCCAAGCTTTCATCTTCTAAATGGGATCCAGGTTTAGATTTGAATACTGCCTCTTCAGCCCGTCTTCAATAAGAACCCTAAATACATAAATCCTTTAGGTTTCCTTCCTATTCAATGGGGATTCTAGAGAACGCGCTGAGATCTTCTAGTTTGGCTTCCTGTCTGCCTACTGGGAGAAACAATATTTATCTGTGTAAACTTTCGTCTACGTTTGCCACTTACTTAGATTAAATCTTAATACTGTTGTTTCTAGAAGTCATCAGGGCTTGTTAGAAAAAACAGACGTATGCCTGATGTTTTATGGCATACAGTAAACTCCATGCACTAGAGATAGAATCTAAGAGCTGCAATTCATAAAAAGTTTTATTTGAAAAACTTTTTAAAAAAAGTTTATCAAGCCGTAGGGATTTTATAAAATAAACCAGTAAGTGACACAAATAAGATACATTACTTTAGTAAATGAATAAAAAACAAACAGGGGAAATGTTTATCTTCCTGTTTTAATATGTTATTTAACTTTTTTTCTAATATTTAAAATCTGACCACCTGCAAAAGATTATCAAGAGCCTCCATGGATTTACAGGAATGCCTGCAATACTTGGAGCAAATGATGAGAGACTCTCCCCAGCACACTCTACACTCTGTCACTTAGTCACTGCTAACAGAGAAAGACGGGACCATCAGCAATATGGTTGCTATTATTTGTTAAAGGCTGGTGGTGACTTACGACTTTCAGAATGCAGCTTTGTTACTTGTTTAATATAGAGAAATTACGAGCTCTATTTACTGTGGTTTCAGGTAGAAGGGAAAAAATATCACTAAACAGCAAGCTTGTCAGCAAATGGTGCCAATACTAAAATACTCATATTTGATTTTTGCAAATGAACCTCTGCCATATTTGGGTGCAAATAAGGGCCTTGATCTTGCACTTGATAGCATGCAGATGGCCTGCTAACTTCAACTGGTCTCCACATGGACCCAACCATCTGCCCTCATGCTACAACCAGTACATTAAAGTCAAAAGGAAATAAACCTCTAGCAGACCTGGAACTAGACAGCATTCATTCAAAGGAAGATGGATGTGTAGGGATTAGAGTAATTTAGACAAGCTTTCACTGTGACCTTGATTGATTCAGTTGCTCTTCCTGGGACAGTTTCCACATATATAAAGTGGGTATTATAATGCTTTCTCTCACAATGTTGCATAACTGACTTCAATAAGATTTTGAGGTATTCATATGGCACAGTCAAGAGGCATTTATCTGGACCTTATTGCCATACTATAGTTGACACATTTATCCTCTATGAAATAATGGAGTGCTACTTACTCCCATTTAAAATATAGGACACTGAGGCAGAGAGAGGCCAAGTGACTTGCCAACTATGCCACAGATAATTTGTAATAAGGCAGGAAACCCAAGACACAAAATCCAACCCAAGTCTGTCAAAACCGACACTAATGCCCTAGGCATCTGATCATTCTTCCTCTATATTGAGCAGGGGAAAAACTCAAAATCTATTTTCAGATTTTGCTGGGTAGTCTTGCTACTGACTGGAACTTAAAGAAGAACGTGGGTGGTAGTTTCACCAATAGGACACTGGAATTTTATGCCCTTGTTACTTAATGTCAACTCAGTTTTACTATGGCTTCCTTTGCTACTTGCAAGAACTAGGGAAAATACAAGTCTAAGCACCAGCTAAAATATTGGTGTGCTGTGTGGGATGGGGATAACTCATAAGCCTTGTTAGTAAGTGTCAGTCTAGCATTCAGACACAGGTGATACACTCCATTTACTGATAAATTGCAAATTCTTGGCAATTGCAACCCATCACAACCATAGACAAGGAGAACCACAGAATGATTTTGTTTGCAAGTAGATGAAGTGATCTTGCTACTAATTTATTTTAACTAAGATATGGGCAGTTCACTTGTGTCTTCAAAACTTAATCAAAGCTTCATGTCCCAAACCCAGTCACAAAAAAATTCCAGTTCAGTTGTACTTTTAAAAATAAATTAAGTTGAAAAATAAGGCCCTTTCCCCTCCCCCAGGTATAAAATTCTGCACTACATGTTTAATTATGCCTTTCATTTATATCATGCTTTTTATCCGCAGAGATCCTAAGGTGAAGCAGAAAAATCACTTCACCCATAACTGAAATTCAGTCACCTCTGGGATGAAGAATAGCAGCCAAGGGGACAGCCAGCACACTGTAACCTTGGCCAAAAACCCAGGTGCAGAAATCTGCTACCACCAAATGTGCCATGGGACCTGGCTTTTAAAGACTTTCCCACAGTAAATTAAATGAAAGTATATTTATCTACTTCAGAAAGATGAAATGCTGAGTTGACTCAGCCAAGCCTCAAACCTGTGGTTCTACAGACTCTTGGTATTTCTCGTCTAATGCAAAAAACACTGTGCGGTTGCACTTCCAGCTTGTTACAATAATAAAAGATTTAACAAATTCTGTGGCTACCAAGGGCTTCAAATTTCTCTTTGTTCCTCAAGGTACATGAAACACCTCTGGTACTTAAAGGTGACTACAACATTCTGAGTCCAAGCAGCACAACTCTTTCCTCACCGAGGAAAGTACGGATAAAAGACACTGTTATGTTGATCTTTTTTCTTACAAGCACTCTCTTTTGCTTTCATTTTTTAGGCCCCAAAAAGGCAAACTTTCATTGGAAAAGTAGCTTTGATAAGTAATTAAAGGGTGATCACAATTCTCTTGTAATATGTAAAGGGCAATTTTGGGTTGTGAGGTAGTCTGTGGGTCATGTGAATTTAATTGTCATATACAGAGACTTATGCCACATTAAGTATATCCCTAGTGGAATAGTACAGTTGTAAATCTCTGATATATATATGTATATATGTGCTATTTTATAACAGAGCTATAGGAATAGACCATTACCTATAAAATGGAGAAATGATGTTAAATATGCCAAATCAATTTCCTTATGAAACCAGTAACAAATAGTCATCTGGTTAGTGGCAAGAGACTCCAACCTTCCCCATCAACTGATAGCTTGTATACACTGTCCCATTTTCCAGAACTCAGGGAAGTCCCTTTAATGCTTCTCAAAATATTTCTACATTAAAGATAATGCTTCAACATACCAGGCTAAAACAAGTGTTAAGGTTCTCATGTATATCTTTTTCTTAAATGTTTAAGGGGGACCAGAGACATTATCCTTGGAAAAGACTGCAGAGACTATCTTACAAACTCAGGAATCCAAAGACAAATTCCTCTCTGTTGCAGCCAAAGGGAATTTTGCCATGGGCATGAATGGGACCAGGATTTCACTCCTTGTTTTTAATTCTCTCTATGAACTTTCCTCAGCCTACTCCTCTGTACTCATTCAGCTCATCTGCTACTAAACTCTCTTCCTTTCTCTCCATTTACACGGTCTCACTACTGTTAGTAGAAGAGCCACCTTCTCTGTATTTCCCACCATCTGGAACAGCTTTCCTGGATTGTAGTTCTCTACTCAATTTTCTTCTCAAAACATCTCTTCTCCATTGCCTTCTGGAACGCTTAATGTTCCTTCTTCTGTTCTGAGTCATGGTTTAAACAGAAGAAGCTATACTAAATAATATGCTGTATTTCACATGCTGGAACAACAGTGTTTAGGTACAGTGCAGCCAGCACATCAGTTTGTCAGGACAAAAGTCCAGAGAGAGAAATCCTATGGATCTTTTAGAGCACTGCTGAAAATGCAATATTTGCTGTCACAGAGATGATTACGGTACTGTGGTATCACCTACTCCATATATAGAAAGGTATCAATTCTTCAGGTATCTCAGGCAGTGATGGTTAATTTTAGAAGTGTTTTTTGTAAATGAAACAAAGAAAGTCACATTGGAGTCTGAAAATCTAGGCAGCCACTAGAGCCTTAATGCACACTTTTTTGCATTATTGTTATTTTATTTTGGCATACTGCCATGAGCGGAGGCCAGAGCTGCAGCCAGGATTTTCAGCCTTAACCATGAATTTCCTGGGTTTTATGTGTTTAAAGCCAACTTTTAATGGAGCTCAAACATAGCTGTATGTAGTTGAATTGATTTAACAGTGTGCTTAGGTAAAAAGAGACTGTCCGCAGTAGTAAGTTCAAGGGACTTAAACGTAGCTTTCTCTAACTCTCAGATATCCAAAACATCCTTTCAAATGTCCCTACCACTAATGTGTTAATTCCAGGGCTTCAGAGACAGACGCTCCAAGACCCTGCAGTCTTTTCCAAGGATAATGTCACCGCTGCCCTTTAAAAAAAGTCAGAAAAGAAATATGCCTGAGAAACTAAATATTATTATTGTAGTAAAAAAGTTACTTTTAAACTACACTTTCATCTAAATAGGAGATTTGGAGTTTGCTACTTTGCATGCAATGATAACAGTACTTAATATTTTTCAGCCACAGAGCTCTATACCATGCATAATGGACAACCTTATTGCTTCCAAGCACATGCAAGTCAGAGCTGTCCATTTCCTTGGTCTCTCTCACTACTAAACAGTTATTTTTAAAAAGTATTATGCTTAAGTTCCACAGGGAGCAAAAAAAAATATTACAGACATGGAAATTTTGGCAAAGTGGATCTGATTTAATATGTTTAGCTGAAGTCTTGAATGCCCAAAAAGTTAGCCACCATAGGTTGACTGCACATTAGAATTTCATATCTAATGCTAACATGCTGGGCACAAAAGTAACCATTTTAAAATGACTTCCCACCAGAGACACTGTGAACTAATGTGCACCATAGGAATTTAAAAGATTCAGTTGTCTACTTTCTTTTGACAATTAATCTTGTATTTCTTTTCTTACACCTAACTTCAATTTATGAATGTTATGGTTGCAAGGAACAAACTTACCAATACTGTACTTTGAACACTCTCAAGGTATGATTCAGAAGTCTCAATTGGAGATTTAAGTGCGGAGCCTTGAGTTGGCAGACTGTTATTTTTTTATTCCCATCTTCTATATCTCAACATGTAATCACTGTTTAGAACAGAAAACTGTCTACTGTAAGATTGCAGAAACCAGCACAGAAGCACTTGACTTCAGCACACACAGTACTCTAACACAGATGACCAACTGAGACCACCTTTTGCTCAAGACCTGGCTCACTTGGAAACTAAATTATTAATTCACCCAAGTATTCTTCTTATCTGGAAGAGCCAGAAGAGAAGAAAGTACTGCTTTTATCTAGAAAGCCTTTTCTAAAAGGAAGGAAACTGTGGTTCAGACTTCCAATGACAGCCATACTCCTCCATGTAGGTCTCGGAATTAGAAAGGTCACTTTCTTGCTCACTTTTGCTAGTGATTTTTCTTCTAAGGTCTTTGGAATTTTTGCAAATTTATGAACTTTCCCAGACAGAACTGGATCACTGTAGAAGATATGCAGAGATAGATGCCTCAGTGGCCATCCAGCAGAGCTTTTGAAGATGAACAATGGCACTCTAGATGCATAAGGAACTTATATAATATAGAGATGCATAAGGAATCTGGACATCTTATTATAATTTAGGCTGCTGCCTCAGATGAAATAAGACCATCATGTTTAATAACTATTAGATATGTAAAAGCTGCAGAAGTGCTACTTAGATGTCTTTGGCTAGGGACAGACATCCAAAAAGCCTAAGCTTGAATTGATTCAATCTTTGCAAGTTAGTCTAAACTACAGAGTGTGAACCAGTTTGCAAGTGGATAGACATTCACTTTTGATCCAGGAAATGCAGTCACATGCCTGTAGTGGCTCAAGCTAGCAGCTGGGAAGTGTTAGAGAAGCCCTCCCTTCCCTTCCCTCCATAGTGCTGAGCTGATGGGGTGTGTGGCCAAACCCCAGCAGGACACTATGATTAGGGAGTGTTTTAACCCCTACCCTGGCCTGTACAGTCCCCAGCTAGGGTGTGCCTGGAAGGGGAGGGGGAAGCAGCCTTTGCCAGGCTTCTCCCTCCCTACCACTCACTGCTCAAGGGGCGGGAAGTGTTGCCAGACCCCGGCCCCCAGCTTACACTCTGAGGCAAAGGGCACAGGGAGGACTGCTTGTGTGCACTGCATCCATGTGTTGATGATACTGAGCTTTTCAATCTCCCTCTTCCTGCTTCTTCATACTGTTAGCAGCAAACTAACAGGCATTGCATGCATTGCAAACCAGGTCATTTCTCACTCTTCTCTCTGTCCCCAGTTGAACACTGATAGCAAACCAGCAGCCATCAGGGAGCTTATCAGAACACAAATCTTATCAGCCCATCAGGAAAATAAAGTCTCTCTCTCGAGTTCAAGCTCTTCTTAAACAGCTTTTTGCGAAGCATTTTTAAGGAAGATGGAGGGACATTACCAGCTGACCTGTTGATTAGTTCCAAAAAGCCCTAAGCAGACACTGTTCTGTCTGGCTTTGTTCCAGTGAAACTGGACACACACACACATAGGCACCCCTCAGCATTAGCTAGCATGGGGGTGGCATGACCATGACCAGATGCCAGCTGGGGTCTATGCTGTGAGAAGGGGTGGGGAAATCCCTGCTTAAGCAGTGAGCAGCAAGAGGGGGGGGGGGTAGAAGCAGGAGGAAGCCAGGCAGATGCTGCTGTCTCCTGGCTGCAGTCTCCACCTCCTTCTCAGCCAGCTGGAGCTGTGGCTAGAAAGGAGAAAGGCCGGTCCAGCCCTGCTCTCTGGAGCAGACAGCCCAGCCCAGCCCAGCCCACCCCAGGGCTGAAAAGCATGCTGGGATGCCAGGGGACCTTGATTTAACTTGAACTAGGAAGGAGTCTGGGACAGAAGTTCCATAAAACGGTCTTACCCAAATCAGTCAAGTCTGATACTACATTCAACCAGGTTTATCTTAAGCCAGTTTTGGCCACTTTGAAACTGGTTTATATGCACTGAACTTATGTTCTGTTACAGGTTTAAGCTAGTTTCTTATCACTTAAACTGGTTTATGTGTAGCTTCTGTCCCTAGCCTTTGAGGTGAGATATGTTCTCAGCCAGCATGCAGAATTATGGTTAAGCAAGAGTATAAGGGCCTTGTTACATACTGCAATTTGAGCTGCTCTAATGTTGATTAGTGTTAGTGCTAACTCAATTTTGGAGCAATCACACCTTAAAGCTAGAAATCTTGTTTGACTGTTACCCACCTTGCCAGGCCTTCCAGTACAGGGCTGGCAAACCAGGGCCTGTCTAGGACCTATAGCTGTGAATTGACACTACAGGGCTGGTGAGCCAAGACAGGCTTCTATATTTGATGTAGGTAGGGATGTGTCAAAGATGGGTGGGAGAAGGGTGGGAACATGAAGCTGGGAGGCAGAGAGTTAATGGGATGGAGATGGGTAGTGTAATAGCAGATGGAAAGGAAATGGGAGTGGGGGAAGAAATGAAGGAAGCCAGCTTGTAAAATAATAAGTAAAAAAAAAACAAGTAAAAAAAAAATTTTAAAAGAAATAAGTCATTTAAAGAATGTCTCATGTTTTAATCAATTAGAATTTGGGATGTGGAGGGTGCTGGTCATCTTTCATAGGGGGGCTGGGAGCTGGTAGCAGTGAGGAAGGGTGTTTTTGGGGAAGCTACTGCCCCTGCTCTGAAAAGGAAGCTCCAGATCATGGGATCTGATCCAGCCCCCTACCTTCTTTCTCCTGCCCTCCATTAAAACCTTATTCCTAGACCTGTCTGTGCCCTGTAACCTGGTTAGCTGGCATGTGCTCTGCAGACTGTTTTCATAGTTTCATAATTTGTAGAGTCGGAAGGGACCTTGACAGATCAAGTCCGACCCCCTGCCATGGCAGGAAAGAGCACTGAGGTCAAACGACCCCAGCAAGGTGTTCATCTAGCCTCCTCTTAAAGACCCCCCAGCGTAGGAGCCAGCACCACTTCTCTTGGAAGTTGGTTCCAGCTCCTAGCTGCCCTGACTGTGAAGTAGAGCCTCCTGATGTGTAGTCTAAATCTACCCTCTGCCAGCTTGTGACCATTATTTCTAGTCACTCCTGATAGTGCTCAGGGGAACAGGGACTCCCCCAATGCCTGCTGGTCCCCCCTGACTAGTTTGTAACAGGCCACTAGATCCTTCCTCAGCCTTCTCTTGTGGAGGCTGAACAGGTTCAGGTCCCTTAGCCTCTCCTCATAGGGCCTGCCCTGCTGCCCCCTCATCATGTGGGTGGCCCTCCTCTGGACCCTCTCCACGTTGTCCACGTCCCTCCTGAAGTGCGGTGCCCAGAAGTGGATGCAGTACTCCAACTCTGGCCTGACCAGTGCCGCATAGAGGGGGAGGATCACCTCCTTGGACCTGCTTGAGATGCATCTGTGGATGCATGACAAGGTATGGTTGGCCTTCCTGACCGCGTCCCCACACTGTCAGCCCATGTTCATTTCGGCATCAATAATGATTCCAAGATCCTTTTCTGCCTCTGCACTGATGAGAAGGGAGTTCCCCAGCCTGTAGGTATGCTGCTGGTTCTTCCTCCCCAGGTGCAGCACCTTGCACTTGTCAGTGTTGAAACCCATCCTGTTCTCATCCGCCCACCCCTGTAACCTGTCCAGGTCTGATTGCAGCCTATTCCTCCCTTCTAGCGTGCCCACATCCCCCCACATCTTAGTGTCGCCTGTGAATTTGAACAGCGTGCTTTTTACCCCCTCGTCCAAGTCACTGATGAAGATGTTGAACAGTGCGGGTCCCAGGACTGAGCCCTGGGGGACCCCACTGCCCACATCCCTCCAGATCAAAAATGACCCGTCCACTACCACTCTCTGGGTGCAGCCCTCCGGCCAGTTAGCGACCCATTTGACTGTGTAGGTGTTGATGCCACAGTCTCCTAGTTTTTTAATGAGAATGGGGTTAGAGACAGTGTCAAAGGCCTTCCTGAAGTCCAGAAAGACTACATCCACTGCTACCCCTGTGTCTAAGGATTTTGTGACCTGGTCATAGAAGGCCACCAGGTTGGTCTGACAGGATCTGCCTTTAATGAACCCGTGTTGGTTGCCCCTAAGCATAACCTCCCCTGCTGACCCCTCATGGACATGCGCCAGGATAATTCTCTCAAAAAGCTTACCTCAGATCGAGGTAAGACTAACTGGCCTATAGTTCCCTGGGTCTTCCTTCCTCCCTTTTTTGAAAATGGGAACCACATTGGACCTTTTCCAGTCCTCTGACACCACACCAGAGAACCACGAGTGCTCGTAAAGCCATGCCAGGGGTCCCACAATGACCTCCGCTAATTCCCCTCAGCACTCTGGGGTGGAGGTCGTAAGGACCAGCTGATTTAAATACATCCAGTCCCTCCAGAAGTTCCCTGACTAGATCCTCACTGACCCTAGGCCTGGGTGCACCTCCCCCGGGGCCTGAGGGGGTCCTGGCGGATGGGCTGATCTGGTCCCTGTTGAGGAAAATGGAGGCAAAGAAATCGCTAAATAGGTTAGCCTTGTCATCTGGTGCAACAACCAGATTTCCTAGCATTTTCATGGGTCTGCACCCCTAGGTCACAGCCCCAGGTTCAAAAGGGGGAGTTGGCTTGGTGCCAGAACCACTCCATGGGCAGTAAAGTTCAGGGGGGTGGAAAGTTTGTCCATACATAACAGGAGGCTTGGGAGGGGAACACTGCATCCTGGGATGCTGGAGGATGGCAACCTGGGCAGATCATCTGTGGGAATTGGCCACACATTTATGAAACACAAGCTGGGTAACACTGCCCTGGAGTGGCATAACTTTAAGCTGTCTATAGTGTGCTTAAAACTAGTTTCAGATGTTAATGTGTAGACAACTCAGGGGTTAAGACAGTGGTTCCTAACCCTGGTGTTGCAACCCCATTTGGGGTCACAACAATAAAAAATGGGGTCACAAAAACACTCAACAGTGTCACCTGATTATGATGAATACACTTCCTATTTATAAATATGCAACTCTCACTCATGGCAGTTATTTGTCCAAGCACAACAGTTGCAGCTCTGATGCAAGGTGCTTGTAGATTACAGGAAACTGATGTAAATCAGTATGTTGATACTGGCTGGCAGAAATACATTTTACATGACAGAGAAATCTAACATGGATGCTTTTATCTGAAAAGTTTCTGCTTTGAGCTCTAGTTGCAAAACTAATGACAAGGATGAAAATAAGTAAAGAAAAAGAGTGCAAGATAAGAAAGTGGAAATTGGATTAATCTTTCCATGTTGATCTTGTCTGCATCATTTTGGGGTCACAAAATATGTTCAGTGTTTAAATGGAGTCATGCTGAGGAAAACAGTTGGAAAGCCCTGGGTTGGAAAGCTCCAGGAGCTGCCTAAAATTAACTCATGTAAACAAGTCCCTAAACAAGGCCCTAATTTACATAAGTAAGTCTGGTTACAGTTAGTTTTTACTTTATAGAGGGAGTGGAGTACTATCCTTTCCCATCCCCACATGAGTCTCTTAGGGCTCAGGTTTACAGTTGTGGGGAAAAACTTGAAAACATTACCTCTAAAGATTCAAAACAGACTTCAAATTAAAAGACAATTTTGTGTTTAATATCATTATTCTAAAACCAAATCACATGAAATTTAAACCTTACTCTTGGCAATATTGAAAACAAATGGAGAAAGAGTATAATTTAAAAAAAAGACAAGGGGCAAAAGGAGATTACAGGGTCCACCCTATTCTGACATATCACAAATTATAGAATAAATGGGAATGATAAAGTTGTATCTTGTTGTTTTAGGCTAAAAATTAGAACAACATTTTTAACTAGCAGTGGAGTAAGGTTCTGGAAGAGTTTTCCAATAGGAGTTGAAGGCAAAAAAAACCTAAATAATTTAATGAAGCTTGATAAATTATTATGTTTTGTGGTAGCAGGAGTCTAGATGCAGTGGCCCAAAAGATCCCTTTAAGTTCCACTCATAGGCTGTGTCCAGAGAAGCATAGACGTTTGGTTCTGCAGGGACAAGTAATAGTGGCACAATTTGTTCTAGAGACCGGGGAAGCTGCAGTCATGGTGTTCCTGCAGCTGGGAGCCTAACCAGCAGCTGTAGTGTGGCTCTGGTGGGTCAGGCTCTGGTTCTGCACTGCTACTATATGCACCGCCTTGCTTTTTTTCCAAGTGCAATTTTTGACCCCGAGAGCTCCCAAGGTCACTCTTTTCTCCACTCCCACTGCAAGGTAGCAGTGTGGGGAATGCTTGTGTGTGTGGCTCCACAGACCTGTCTACACCACCACAAAGCACACGGCTGCACTCGTCTGGACGTGGCCATAGTATCTACAATTAAAGATATAAGAAATGTATACCTGTTTGTTAAAATTTAAACAAAAGAAATGTCACATTGCAAAATGAAACAATTAAGAAACCTAGTTAATCTGTAATTCTCGGTACTTCCATTCTTCTGCTACTGCCCTGCCATTTTAGTTAGTATGCACTAATACATGCAATGTGATGCCACTAAGACAGAGTTGGGGCAAGAATGTTATAGTCTGCCATTGTGATAGAAGGATTTGTATTTCATAAAGCAAAAGAAAAGAGACGTCGCCATGTATATAAGACAAGATTCCGCATAACTATTGGTCATGCCAATGTTACAAGAAATCGAGTAATTAAAATACTAATTAGTATTAGTAGGCCATGGCTCATATCACTATTAGAGCAACAGCTGTTTTTGCACCACATTTCAAAGTAGATGCATACATTTAATAACTCTTCCAGTACACAGCAAGAGAAAGTTAAACTCATCATTCCAATGGTTTCAGAAACACTTAAATCAAGGAATGAAATAATTGAACAACATTTAAAAGGAGACTTACTAAAAAGATAATTCTGCACAAATAATAAATTTCCTACACACACACTCAGGACAACATCCTAGTCAAAACACAGTTTACCATGTGGTCTTAGAAGTATAAATTTAATGACCATTTAAGAAATGCTATAAAGGTAAAACAAATACTTTTATGTTACATCAGCTTACACTGTAAAGTCCTACTGAAAGCTCCTGAGCACTCAGGTATACACTGTATGGTCCTTTATGTACTCCAAAAATACCTTGTATGTTTTCCCACATAGGTTAAGATGATATAGTATAAGGAAACGTGAACAGTTGATTAAAAATATTATCAAAATATAACTGTCACACAAAAATGATTTCTATAAAGATGTTGGGAATTTGGTTCTTCAGCAATTTAAGGGGTTTTTGCTTGTTTTGGTTTTTTGTTTGTTTTGTTTTTTGTTTTAAAATCATTTTGCCTTGTTCTGGAGGAAGTAGAATGCTAATATCAGCTCCACCTCTACTGGGTCATCTTCAGGTCAGCAGATTGGAGAAATCAGAAGAATGAAAGTAGTATGCTCCAACTGCAGGGCACGATGACCCAGTTATTAATCAGTCTGATGGCAGCATTTGAACAATGACAGTCATCTGTCAGAAAGCGGGAAGTGCCACCTCATTAACACACCACTCACCTGCCCTGAGCTACAACTCTTTTATAATAATATCTATCATTCACCTCCAAGGTGTTGCTTCTTTTTCCTGCTACACGAAATAACACACACACACCATTTTCTACCTCCTTCTCTACTACTTCCTCTTCTTGGAGTTCATTCAGTTTGTTACCTTAAATTTTTGTTATTTTTCTGGGGGAGAGGGAGGTCCTTTTTTTTTTAGGCCCCATAGTTTTAAAATATCGACATATTATCAACATAATGGTGTTTCACACTGTATTATAAATCATCTGTTTTCTTCTCAGTAAGTAAATCTACCCTTGTCCTTAAGACCACTGGGAAGACACTTAACCCAGACATAACCACTGAGTTATAGAAGAAGCTCCAAGTCCACCTTTACTTTATCATATTTTTATAATAGTGCTTAAAGACAAATCAGGACAGAGGCCCTCTAGTTCTAGGAACAAACTAATAGTTTCTATCTTGAACAGCTTACAAGCTAAATGGACTAGAGAAGCAAGAAAAGCTATTTTCCATAAAGGCAAAGCAATCAGCATGATTACAGAAAATGTCACATCACTTCCACTCTAAATTTACTTTTGGACACTTTAGTTAGAAGAAGAAAAGCCCCAAGTTCAGGATACGGGTATTAGGCTCTAACCATTCCAGCATATGAGCAACTTCACTCACAGCAACACTCCCACCAATACTGCCTCTAAAGTGAAATACAGCATGAGTTTTAAAGTCATCAGCAACAGAATACCAGTGTCAGTACAGAACGTAATCACATTATCCAAATTAAATTACAAGAAAAGTTTAGGGAGGGAGCCTACAGGTACTAGGGGATTGCTGAATATCAGAATTAGAATTCCCTCTCCTCTGGACCATAATATTTGAACTACTTTAGTCTGCTCAGATTGACTGGAAATATAAAAGAATTATCACGAGAAATTCACTATTTCCTTCTTCTAGTCCATTCATGAATATTGCAGGAACAGCCTCTCATTGTGCTGTGGCACTTTCATTTCTGTCTAGAATCAGACATTACTAAGGTGAATAAAATAAGGAAAAATTGTGTTAAGCATTTTCACACCTCTAAAGATAGTCTCATCAAATTTGCTCTTATGGGCTAGGAACAAACATTACACACAAACTGCTTTAAGTGATCAGAAACTGGTTTAAACCTATAAGAGAACAGATTTTCAGTGCACATAAACCAGTTTGAAAAAGGCTGAAACCAGTTTGAGATAAACCTGGTTGAATGCAGTATCAGACTTAACTAATTTGGCTCAAACTGGTTTATGCAATGTCTGTCCTAGACCCCTTGCTAGTTTAAGATAAACCAGACTCCCCCAGCATCCCAGCATGCCTTCTGGGCTGGGACTCTCTGCTGCCCAGCAAAGCTGGCCCCTCCCCTCTGCTCCCTGAATAGAGCTCCGGCAGAGACTGCAGGCACAGCAGGGTCTGCCTGGCTTCCCCCTGCCCTACCCCCCCCCCCCTCACTGCTTGCTGGACAAGTAGGGATCCCCCACCCTCCCTCCCCACATCCCTCCCATCTTCCACAGCATGGACCCCAGCCCCATGGACCCTGGGCACATCATATGCTAGCTAATGCCGAGCGGTGTCTGTGTATGTCTCCAATTTCACTGGGACAGGCAGACAGAACAGTGACAGCTTAAGGCTTTTTGGAGCTAATCAACAGGTCAGCTAGTAAGCTGTTTAAGAAGAGTTTGAACTAATGGAGAGATGCTATTGTTTTGCTGATGGGGTGATAAACACTGTTATCAGTACCCTGCTGACATGCTTGCCTGTCAGTTTGCTGCAGAATGTATAAAGAAGCAGGGAGGAAGATTGAAAAGCTCTGTATCATCAACAGATACATGCACTGCACACTACCTCTTGCCTCAGAGTGCTAGCAGGGGGCTGGTAATGCTCCCGCCCCTTAAGCAGTGAGTGGGGAAAAGCTGGGATGGTACAGGTAGACCTCCCAAATCAGAACGTCCTGCCAGGGCCTGGCCATGCCCCCATCCTGCTCCCAGCTGTATGCAAGGGAAGAGAGGGCTGCTCTAGCAGGCCGTGGCATCTAGCCTGAGCCATTGCAGGCATGTGCCTGCATTTCCTCAGTCCAAAAAGAATGTCTGTGCAGTTACATACCTGTTCAGCCTAGTCAGGTTAGACTAACCTGAAAAGTTTGAATCAATTCAGGCTTTTTTAATGTCTGTCCCTAGCCATTTTATCCAAACCTTCCACATTCAGCCCCATTAATAATTGCTCAAATTAGAACATGACAAGGATTGCAGAAATACAAATTCTAATCTCATCCCTGGTAACCTCAGTGGCCATGAAGGAGAGCAAACAGGGCAGAACTCTGCCCATTACTGTGTTTGTCAACTTTAGAGCAAAGTAAAAAACATGCACAAACAATAAACTTCCCAAAGCCCAATATTCAAACACTTCCACAATCTGACAAACTTCAGGTTGGATCAAAGTTTGCACTTTAAGCTCAATGCTAATTTGTTAATACTATACAATGAATTTGCCATATAAAAGTGAAAGCCTGCTTACTTATGATGAGCTTTCCTCAGCAAAAGCTCCCTGTTACCAACAAGGTGTAGCTAATGCTGAGTTTTTTCTACCTGGGTGGGGCACATCTGCACTTTGACCTTAGTTGGTAGCATTCTGGGAAATGTGCTCCACTAACTCTGTTCATTTTCTGCTATGGTTGTTGATTTAATTATAAATTGATTTGTGTTCTGATATCTAAACAAAATAATTACATTTCTTTGCTACTCTATTGGAGCAATAACAATGTTTTTGAAGATGGAAGACACTAAATGATTTCAGTAGAGTTGTATCAGAGCCCTTATTAGCACTCTGTCAACACAGAGCCTAGAACTCAGATCCTTGAACTTTAGTGTAAGTGCCTACTTCCGGAGCAAACAACCAACCTGAACTGACTGCTGGTTAGTAGTAACAGCTCTGGTTCCCATGAGATTCCATAGCATAGAGAGTAATAGCGATTTTCAAACCATGGACGGGGTATGCCTTGCTGCAATCACACTTTCATATTGCTGTGTAAATCCACCCAGCATATAGTAGCTGGCTCTATATTCAGGGTGCAAAAGCCCTGAAGTATATATTGGGACTGATTTCTTCACTCATAGCATTGTCCACAGAATAAAGCCCTTTTACTTTCATAATATCCTATAACCTTACTCCTCTGACTGACCTTATCTTCTTCCCATAAAAACCAGGCTATTGTTTTAGTTCCAGGCTGAACTAATTCTTGTTTTTCAACATTACTGGCCAAAATTAGCCCTGTAAATAAAGTATTGACTGATTGTTTCTTATCGTAAAAACACATTTTTGACCAAACTCTTTCTTTAATTGATTAGTGTTTTCTCTAAGGTAAATTAGATTTACCTTAGAGAAATAGATCACTATTCTGTTTCATTTTATTTTAATGTATTGCTGTATATACATACAAACACAAAAGTAAGTAACATACTACTTATGTAGCATATGTGATTAAGAACAAGGGAATGAATGGGCATATTTACATACATGCTGTAATATCTATTATTATAGTATAGTTATAAAATGTGTGTGTATATATGTGCATATACATATAAAATGTGTGTGTGTATACACATATATATATATGTTTATATATATCAATATGTGGAGGTGTAGATCTATATATATCTATATCTCTAAATATAAATATATAAATATATAGATATATTTATTTATATATCTATATCTATATATCTATCTATATCTATATATCTATATATAATTGTCTGGGCTTTACAAATGTATGCTAGCAAGTGAATACCCGTCTATTGCTCTGTCAAATGTGACTCACTGGGAAAGCTACTGGGTTTATAGAAGAGACAAACATTTCAGGCATGCCATTCTGGGGTAATGAAGCGTGGCAACAAAATATACCTGTGCAACATTTGATAAAGATGAGCTGACACGCCAGTCCAAATAGGTTCTTTTGTGTGTCTGCATGTGTCTACCATCATTGCTTTCATCTTAAAACAGGAAGGTAGCAATAGCAGCAGCAGCTGGCAGGGACCACAAGAGGAAGAGCAGCTCACACAATTAAACGTCATTTACCTCTGGCCTTTATTTCACTCCCTCCTCCCCCTAATTTATTATGTGTTTTCTCCATCTCTATGCAAAAAATGTGGGCTCAATTTTTCTTTCTTTCTCAAGCTATCTTGTTCTTTTTACAGGGGGACTGAACAAGACAATAGACAAAGTCCCAAGGTGTTTCGCTTTGGATCTTAACTTAAAATGCTTCTTAGTGGGGGTTTTATGGCCTTTATTGTTTTTTGATTAATGTAAAGTAAAATTAAACCCTACAGTTACACATTAGTACATCAGCCAGAGAGAAGGTAGAATTATGCTGCATACCTCAGTTTACAGAAAACGTCTTTTGTTGTGTTTAATCTTCAGAGAAAAAGAACTTGGGGGTGGCTTTTAAAAAAAAGGGAAAATGTAGCCTTCAGTTGTAATGCTGAGCATGGGAGACAATTTTACCCAAGTTCAACTTTCTTTACTATATAAACACTTAATGTCACCTTCCTTACTAAGGTAAATTTCACATTAAAGTTAATAGATGTTTTGTTGGCTAAAGTGTGGCCCCTGTACAGGTACTACTGCACCTTTAAGGTTTAGAGGGCCATGGTAGCCAGAGGTCATCAAACTTCACAGTTCATATTTTACAAAACAAGGTTGCATGTGTCCATCTTTCCTCCAGTTAAAGTCTGGGCTTTGATTATATAGTGATATGCTATATATGCATGTTCCTATGCGTGTGTTTGTTCTACCCAAAAGCAAGCCTTGTTATATTCTGAATAATATCTCCAAACTGAACTGGCAGAAAGGGTTCTCTTACATATACTGTACATTGGTTTTCCCCCTGTTTTCCTTCCATACCATGCCTCTAGTAATGGGTTTTCTACTCTGCCAGCTGAGAGCTGTATTTTTTTCCCCCAGAGTTTTCAGTGGATCTTTTCCCCTGCTTTTTTCAATAGAAGTTTCTAAGTGGAACCCAATAATGTTTGAGCCCTATAAACTTTCAATTCTAAGATGTTTGAGTGGAGTTTGACAAATATATTAGACAAATATGGCCAGATTTCTGTACCACAACTATGTGAAACTCTAGTGAATCTATATTTGGCTTTGTAAAACTCCTTCTGTGATGTCTGAAAAGTGTCAGAGGTTGCCTTTTCTTCTTCTTTTCTCTAGGTAGCAACAATTTTATTTATATGGTACCAAACACTATGGCTCATGACAAATGCCTTTTGGAATGCTTATTATTTTAAATTTTCATCAGTAGTTTGGGAATTTGGTTTCATCCCCCTACTTGCCCCCACCCCCTACTCCGCACGCAGACAAAATCTATTGCATCTTCAGCTAAGTTTGCATCTCAAATGAAATATATGTGACCTTTTCATCCATTTCATCTGGCACTAAGACTATTTAATTGATGTTCACCATGAAAAAAGTTGGGGTATAAGATGAGACAAGGAAGGGTCAAGACCAAAAAGAATTTAAGCAAATGGCTTGTATGCACAGGAAGTAGCTAATGTATGGAATACAGTAATAGGGTTAGCAATAGAGGGATTTATATACACAATCGTAAAAGAAGAATTAGATGAGTGTTTGGAGAAGCAGAAAAAAGAAAAATAACAGGAGGTGAAGAAGTCCCACCAACATCCTTCCATCCCAAACTACCCAGTATGAAGTGGCACTGAACAAATTAACTGCAAAAAAATCACTGTGATTTAGTATTCATGTTTTTTCATTAGAGTCCCCATCTTAATTTTCATAATTTCATTTCTTCCAATTTATGATGCAACTGTAAAATAGCCTTTCGATTTCTGTAAATGGAATCAACAAAAGGGGTGATTTGACTAGATAAGTAGGTAACAGGAATTTACTATTTATTGTGGCAAATACATTTTTAATGGAGGTCTTCAAATAGTCAAGCAGTGTAGGAATGAGTATTTTCAAAAGGAGTCTTGTTTGCTTCTCTCCCCACCCCACCCCTCCTCATGCGCACACAGACAGACAGACAGACAGACAATGCCTATGATATTAACTGTAAAAGCACCTACAAACAAAAAAAGATTAATAAATACTCAGAACAGGGGTGGGCAAAATGCGGCCCAGGGGCTGGAGGTGGCCCGCCAGGCCATTCTATCCGACCCGCGGGGCCCCTAAAAACTTTAGAAAAGTAGTGTTTATCTCCCCTGGGCTGCCTGTCATGCGGCCCTCAATAGCTTGCCAAAACTCAGTAAGGGGTCCTCTGCCCAAAATAATTGCCTGCCCCTGACTTAGAAGATATTTGCCAGCAATGGCCAAAAATGCAGGCACCATGACATCATTGTAGCTCTTACTTTTTCTCACTGCACACATTGCCTTGAGAGGTTTATTTGCAGAATTTGCCAAATTATGAAATGATATGCTTTTTCAGCCCAAATTTGTGATGCTGAAGAGTTCTAATTCATCTTATTTTGGCCAAGAGTTAGCATAGGGTTACTGGAAACCTTCACTGTTTAGTCATTTACCCAAATCAGGAAACAGCCTATATATTGGTAGGGTTGAGAGAGAATTTAGAAATCAATGGTGAAATCTTGGCCCTGTTGAAATGAATGGCAAAATTCCAACTTACTCTAATAAGCCAAAATTTTACCCCAGGTGCACTATTACAATTGACTGGGGCCTGACAGATTGATTCTTGGGATGCTCTGGATTCCAGATGTGGATCTCCTAAAATTGTGGAGTACAGTATAGGTAAAAAAAACCCCAAACAAACCAGAAACAAAAAGCCTTTTTTTCTTCTTTTAAAATATTAATATTAATAACAATTTAGTTATTATACAACAAAAGGGAGTGTTTCTGCCTGGTTTATTCACTTTTCCCCATAAAATCTCCTTTCTCTTTAATAATCAGGACCCCATATTATGCAATAGAGAAATAATATGTAGGATATGCATCTAGTTCAAAATATATGTAGAACTGAAGCCAGAGCTGACTTGCTGAAATTATTTCCACGTTACTTACAAGAGAACTGTTAGTTTGTAATCAACCTTGTTCTGTGTAGATACAAACCACAGACGGGTATACCTTGCTGCAGTCACAGATAGAAGAATGTCCCCATCGCCAGGCTGCCAAAAGTGAGCATCAAGCATAGACCTGATTTGGGGTTTTTTCCCCGTTATGTTTTCTTCATCCTTTCCTAAGTAGAAGGCACTATTGATTTAAAATGGAGCTTTCCAATTCCTAGTGCTTGAGTAACCTGAACAGCTGATCTCCAACATGTTTTGATAGTTTCACTTGATAACGATTCAGTTCTGCCCTCTTTTCTCACATTTGGTAGTACATTACACCACAGCAGTCTTTTTTACTTCAGCATAATTCCTGCATTGCTCAGCATAAGTACAAGGAACCTACAAAGGGCCACACTGTTCAATACCACCATGGGTGCTGATCATAACCTGCTTTCAGACAACAAGGCACAGCAAGTGTGTAGTAACTACAAGTTAAAAACAGGAATGGGAGGAATTTCATCAGTGAGTATGTGTGGGCAGAGCTGTGTGTATATTTATCTTGCCAAATGTGTTTCCTTGCAAGGATGTGCTATCAACAGAAGAACAACAACAAAAAAAGAGCAAACAGTCCAAAAAAATGTCTGGAAATGGGCTGATACATCCACCCTAATAAAAAGCCTACTGCCATTCAAGTCAAGGAGATTTTTATCCCTGAATGCAATGGGAGAGGGAGCAGACCCCACATGAACAAAGAAACCCCCTGAAATTGTTGAACACAGAGTAGATTCAGGCCAAAGAAAAAATGATGCAATTTCATATGATTTAAAAAAGAAAAGATTTCATATGGTTATAAAGAATTAGCAACTACCCATGGTGGAAATAATATCCACTGTTTGCAATTTGCAGACATGTTGGATATAACTTAGATTACTCCGTTTTTGTCATCTGTGTAGTTACCATATTTTTTTTTTTTTAAAGCTTTGGAAATCTCTCTGTATCCAATGCAATTTCAACAGAGTTAAAACACATAGCTGCATTTTTCCCCCTAAAAATGCCCCTATTTATAGTGCATGCACATGCACCAATGTGCGTGCATGTGCATGTGTATGTGTGAGCGTGTAAAACATCAAAGCAGTGAGACTGTCCAGGAAGGACAAACACAGACAAGGTCAAAGAAAAATATTCCTTAGAATAGCCCTTAAGCAGGCAGAAGAATTAGGCCTGATTTATGAATGTATTTCCACAATTTACTTGAAAATTTGTAATGTCTGTGCAGCCTGGCAAGAAAAAAAGGTGAGGGTAATGTGAAGGAATGCTTCTATTCCACTTTATTATAAAATTATCCCATGTTACCTGCTCTAATCCCCTGAAAACAAATTAAATCCTCACTAAGCTGACTTTAAATCAATAGTTTCATTTAAGAATAGTGTGACTTAATAAAAATAAAAAACTAACTGGTCCAGCCAATTTAAGAGGGAAATAAATCATTGCCCAAGGAAAAAAACAGATTTGACTTGTATATGGGCCACAGTTTTGTTGAAGGGAAGAACCTGCTGTCTAAATTAACTCAGGGTGTATTACAAATCTCATCAACCTCATTCAGAGATTTGCTCCACTGTATATGCACCAGGAAGGAAGATTGCCAAAAAATAAGAGATGTTATGAATTGAAACAATATCTCTGAGAACACGCGGTAAATCATGAAACAAAATGTGCTTTTGAATCCCACTGAAATATCACCTCGCACTCCAGCATCTCTCTGATCTCCAGAGAGGACGTTTCTGAAATAGGAAATATGCCATACTTGCAACCATGGCAGCAATAAAAATGGTTACTTTAAAGGGGAAGGAACACTGAAGTGAGGCACTGAAGTAAGAGTCAAGAGATTTGGGTTCATTTTTTAAAATACATTTCTCATTCTTTAAATCAAAGGCTGTAGCAAAAACCGTAAAAATTAATTGAAGACATTATGAGTAAATGTATTGGATAAATTATCATTCTAAAATGATCAAATAAATAAACTTTAGTTGCATTGACTAGTACTAAATATTCCAGTAGGCAGCACTTAGAAAATGAACATCAGAGTACCAAAGAGACTTACTCAAGGTTCACAAGGCATTTCTAGTCCCTGATGGGGCTATCAAGAGAATCGAGAAATCTTAACTCACGGTGGCATATTTTAACCCAGGGAGGGCCAGCCTTTTTGGCAGGTGCTTACACCCTTCTCAAGTGCCTCTCTATCCTCTTCTCCTGCTCAAGCAGCTGCTCTGTTTTCTGCGCTCCCTGCCCAATCAGCTGTTCTGATTTCTGCTCCCTGTCCTATCTGCCATTGTGCTGTTTGTCCTCTCCCTGGTCTTCTTTGTGCTATACGAAGGCTGCCTGAGCCACTTGTAGCATACATGCTGTAGTTTAGTCACCACTGCTCTAACCTTTCCTTAAAACTGTTCATGCCTTCACCAAGGACTTGAAATAAAAAATGCCTCTTAGGCTAATTTAATCCATTTCAAATAATTCACTAACCTTATGGGAAGTGTTTTGCATCATGGTAAAGGTTGGTAATGACTAAATTGTTATTAATAATAAGCGCTTTATACTGTTTGTGTCAGGGACAAATTACCAGGATTGAAACACGTAAGAAACTTGCTAAATTAAGAAAAGCGGGCTTTTATCTTATTATTTTGTGGACTAGCCAAATAGTTCCTACTTCCTTCGTTAATTCCTACTCAGTCAAAAAACACCACTCAAATGAACGAGACTTCATCACATAGCTAAAGATTGTTCACCTGTGTAGGAACAGTACGATCAAGTAGTCAATTCCAAGTTTTCAGTTTTAGGCATGCAGATATCTACATTTTAACCAAGGCATCTTCCACGCTGCATTACCAATGTGTATACTATATCTGGAAAACCTGTTGCATGGGATGTGATAACAATTTCATATGCTATTTACTGTATACATCTCAAACCTACTCTGTGTGTGCGCATGAATATATAATACCACTTTAAAATATAACAGGTACCTAATCAACTACAGTTGAGCCAAATGTCGTCTTTCTATAGCTGGGGTAGGCAACCGCCAGAATGAGTGTGTGCCATAGTGTGGCACTCGAAGGCATTTTACTTGGCATGTGCACCTCTGGGTGGATGGCAGGGAAGGGGCTGAGGCTACATGGCCACAAGAAGGATCAGGCCCCTCATGGCTCCCCCACCATCTGCCCCGGCACGCCAACATCTTACAAGTTGAAGTTGGGGGTGTTTTTGGTATTCTGCCCCAAAATGTTGCTGACCCCTGCTCTATAGGCTCAGGCAACTTCTATCAATCTATAATCTCATTAGCAATGAAGTCTGGAACAAATATATAAATAAAATAGAATGGGGATCATATCTCTTTCAAGCACATTGTAAGGCCTCTCTCTTTCACTGAGACTCTTATTTCAGGGGATTTTTTTTTTTTAGCAGAATGTTTTCCCCTTTTAAAAATAATAAAAAAGCTGGAGGGGCAGAAGTGACTTCTTTGGAACATCAGGAGCAAGGAAAGTACTTTGTAGGGTTGAGAGATGGAGACCTGACAGGATATTATATGACTGTGTGTTTAACAGGTAGTTTGAGTTACAGTTATCCATATTTGTATTCCCTCTTAAGTGCTCCTAGGCTCTGCTATCCCACTGTGATTTTGAGATATGAGGTCTTAAGAAGAGTTGGATCAAGTAGTGTCTCACAAGATCATCTACACCAGATTTTTTTCCCCTTTTTGCTTTTGCTTATCATTTTTCTTATCCTTTCTTGATTCTGAGCCTGCCTATTTATTTGTTATAGGGATAACCATCTGTGTTAGAGCTGAAATGAAGGATTGTCGTATATGTTACATTTGTATTTGATGGACTCCTAGCTAGATAAATATATTATACGCTGTGTGTACTGTACAAGATTAGGAAAGTGGAAGCTAATTTTCCTTTCAGACACCAAATCATTTAATTGTGCTTTAAAATGAGCTTTAAGTAGCCCAGGAAGATTTATGTTTCTATTTTCCCCTTTGGGAAGGCCCTATCTTTCCTACCACTTTTTCATTTCTTTTTCAAAATTCCTTTGAAATGTATGGTTTCATTCCTTTCAACAAGAATTATTTGGACATTCTTTAACAGAAAAATGTGAAAGCTGCTCAATTCATCAGTTCATCTAGTACCTAACCAGTAATATTTTCCAAGTGCCCAGTCAGTAAGTTTGGCTGTTCAGGTTTTCTGTGTCACAAGCCAATCACCCAAAACAGAAGACACCAAAAATTAAACTCCACTTTTGAAAAGGCATCCCTAAGCAAAAGGTTACTTCCTTGTTTAAAATGCTCCATGTCAGTCCTTCTTTAATTAACATCCTAAGTTCAAATTTTCAAAACAAGGTACCTTTTCTGCACATGCACTGGAAATTCAAACCAGCTGTTGCATTAAAAAAAACGCTTGGAAATTACATATGCAAACCCTTAATTATACAAATTAGGAGTCTATGGAGAGCAAATGGGGTTTGATGATCTGATGCACATTATAGGGAGTAAATTGCTCAGAAATCTATGTAAAATTATACATGAGGTCCAAAACTGGAAGCTAAATTTTGAATATTTATCCTTTGAATTCTATTGAAGATCTAAGGCAAGCTTATTAACATTCAATTTTTGACAAGTCAAAAACAATTGGCAAAGTTCAATTCATTGTTTTACCACAGGTGTTTTCAGTAGTGGCAGATGACAGAACAAGGAACAGTGGTCTCGTGTTGCAGCAAGAGAAGTGTAGGTTAGATATTAGGAAAAACTCTCTCACTAGTAGGGTAGTAAAGCACTGGAGCAGGTTACCCAAACAGCTAATCAGTCCCCAGCCTGTATTAATACATGCAATTAATCCAGTCTAAGTGCTCACCTGCTCATGCCCAACAAAGAGGCAGCCAGGCAGCAGCATGGGTGGGTGCGCCTCCAGCCCGATGGATAAGAGCAAGTGCAGGAAAGGATTAGTATCTTCAAATGTACAGACTGATTTATTTGTTTTATAAATATTTAATTTATTTTAATAAATATAAAAAGTAAAATCTATCTGTTTGTTTTTGTTATTTGAAATTCATTCATCATTCTTGATGAGCAATTCACTAGTATACCATATTATTAATATTCATTCTGGGTAACATCAACAGTGGCAAACCTCAGTTCTTCAGCTGTTTAGTTTGGTTTGGACATTTGTTCAAAGTTTTGGAGGTTAACCATGCAGTCATTGAAAACCCTCAAGAACTTTGGGACACCAAACATATATATTTACCTTTTTAGGCATGTGGGGACATTTTGGCTATAGGTGACCTATCAAAAGCAAGTTTATGTTGTGCCTAGGGGAACCCAACTGTTCCTTTTCAGAAGTTTCTCAAATTTCTTTCACATGTTGAATGTGATCTACAAATAACTTCCCCTAAAAAAACTATTTTTTTCTGGTTTAGAAAGAATACTATGACAAATTAATATTCTTCCTAAACCTTAATAAGGTTTCTTCCTAAATTCTTAATAAGTACATTTCTGTTTTAAAATGCAACTAGAAAATGTTGAAATGAAACCATGAAAACAGATATTCTGAGCATGCAAATAATTCCTTTACATACTGGTTTATAAGAACGTAAAAAAATACTTTGGATCATGGAGGCTCATTCTTTTTATTTCCATTCACTATTACCCATCACATTATCAACTGAAAAAGAATACTTGACAAGAGACCAAACAAGAAACCATAAATCTCTCTATTTCTTGGTAATCTCATGCATTCCTGATTCCCAAATGATCTATCAAGAGGTCATTTAGTGAGAAACCAGCCTGCCAGACCTCACTTTCTCCCTCAATGTTTCAACTTCTTTTCCTTACTTCATTCTCAGTACCAGTCCATTTGAAGGAAAAAAAATGTAGTATTCTTTACAAGGAACTCCATTTTAAATAAAATCTCCTTAGACAATAAAACAAAACCCAAACACCTGTTTTCTTGACAACTTTCCTGGAGTGTTTGGCTTAAAGAATTGGGAACATATACCACTTTGTTCAATTCTGTACAAATGAACATTTTCAGACACCTATCCAAATAAAAGGACAATGCAACTCTCTGGCTATTTTTCTCAAGCTGTGATACTTACAGGAAATGATATACTTCCCTTTGTTGAATGGTAGAGGTCTTTTAAGTACTGTATAGAATATTTCATCATGCAGATTCACTTGGAAGCAGCAGTATTTCAGCATGGAGATGGATACATTTGTGGCTTGTTCATATTATTTGTATACTTTTTTTTCCCCCACAGCACAGATGGTCCTGTAGAAACTATAAAGCATATCTTGGCCCACATGATTTCTAGTAGCCTTTCTTGGCTTTCTAGTTTTTGGTTCTTTCTCCCAATGATGCTATATCTACACTGCAACTCCAGCACTTTTGGGGAGGGATACTCCTGAACATGCCAGTCATACTGAGGAATTCTCAGTAAACATAAAGCATATATTTCAGGGTCCACAGGACCTGCATTTTCTCCCTCCATAAGGAAAAAGACAGGAGAGAAAGGTGTAAATTGAAGACATTAGTGGGGAGTAAAAATGGAAAAGAGTTCATAATACCCAATCTGACCCTCAGCCAGTACAGTTATCCTTATGAGACTGCTACAGATGGAAGCAAGAATTCTGTTTTATGTCTCAGAGGCCTGAGGAAGGGTACTATGATACCGGAAAGGTGATTGCCTATGTCTATACCAACCATAAAATTCATCCAATTAAAGATAATCACGCATAAGAATTGATGCCTCTCACATACCTCTTGGACCATCATGGCAACTTCATCACCTCAATACTAATAAAACATGCTAGAGGTGGAGTAGCTTAAAGCAAGACTTGGGCTGCTCTAAAGTAGTACAGGGACCATTTGGTTGTAGGCCCTGTAAAACACTTGCACAAGTGAACATGTGCAGGCTTTCTGGTTTAATTGACTAATCTGAGTTTTATACAGAAATAGAAAAATAATCACTACTAATCAGAATTGCCAACTCTCCCTAAATTTATAGACAGTCCATGAAAAGGGTTAAAAAGGCTTGTCCATAGAATCTGTAAAAAATATTGAGCTGTCCATAAAAAACTAAGAACTGGTGACCTGGATTGAAAGCCCGTCATTGTAATGAGGCTGGATGCAAGTGCTGATGAACAAACAGAGCAGAGCAGCACCATTTTGTGCTCTGAACCCTGCAGGGAGCTCTCCTTCAAGACTTTGTGGCCCAAGGGAGACTCAGTAGCCTCCCACCCCAAGCCATGTGCTGCCACTTCATCCTGTTGGCTATCACCTGCCTCTAACAGCTGCTTATCTCAAAGTTAGACAGAGCTGTGTGGGTCCCAGGAAGCCTGATGTGGGACAAAGAGTGGGGAGGTCCAGCCAGGACAGAGCTGTGGAGCTAGGAGGAGGAAGAGGTAGTAGGCAAGGGTCCATACTAGGATGGAGGGAGCCAAGCTGGTGGGGATAAGTTTTGGGGGTGGGATCAGCACAGTACAGGATTCAGTTGGGAGTATCAATCTGTGGCGGTACCATGGTATAAAACCATTGCTGTCATCAAGTAAGACTTTGGTTTGTGTTAAAGCCTTAAATATTAACCCAGCCCTTGTTACTGCTTTCCAGGGCCTATTATTTACATTATGTAAAAAGTATGTCAGGAAAAACATATATCTGTAAACAAGTTTGGTTGTCAGTAAAAAAAAAAAAATCTTGTGTTGGCAACCCTGCTATCAGTAGATCTTATACGTCTTCCTTTCCAACAATGAAACTGCAAGGAACACAGTTACCCGACTAATTACTGCCTCCATCTTATTGTAATTTGGCAGCTCCGGGACCAATACTTCATAAAGCAGCCCTGGTAGTGGTAACAGTGAGAAAACAGACAAATGCTGTTAGTTAAGCTAAGGGCAAAATCTACTAAACTCAAGCCCACAAAGGCTGTTAGACTCTTACCCTCAATTCTTGATATTATAGTATTGCGCTTTCTAGTTTAATAAGTTTCCCTACTGTTGTGACATCTGACAGCAGTGCCTGTGTTGGTGGATGAACCAAAAAGTGAACAATGCATTGTTGACTGTAACAAATACCCGTCAATTTTAGATTGACAATTTCTACTTAAGCTAATTTACAGAGGGAAAGGTATAACACCCTCTCCTAGGGAATTATGAAAAGAAATAACAAAACAATTTGATATATGCTTTTACAATTAGAACAAAACCTAAAGCTTTCGTTTAACAGTATGAAAGAAAATAATAGATGGAGAAAACCTAACATGACCTGACTGACAGTTACTGCAGAAAAAAAGCTATACATCAGCATATATTCTTATATGAACAATTTGTCTGGAGATGTAGTGGAAAACTTTCTTTGTTCCCCCTGGGCTAACATATAGGTACGTGCCATGAACCAGGCCAAACCTCATGGTCTGTAGATGTCAAAAGTGATTTTGGTTTGTAAGACCAGCCTGTTAGTGACCCATATATACACCAACTACAAGGTCATGTGGGTTTATTACTGAAGGTTTATTACAGTGAACTCTGAGGAGGTAGAAATGTACAAGAAATACTCAGGCACTCTGTAGTAGTCAGGATACTGGCATACAGAAATATTATTTGACAGGAAGAACCACCCCAACTGCCATGTCAGTTAGTTACTAAGGCAAGAGTGGTCAGAACAATTTTGCAGGATTGGGTCTCATATGATGGACCCTTCAGTTCAGGTATGGGTTTCCTGATAGCTAGATGACCAGTCATGTTTCATGGCTAAAATCCCTTAAACACATCTGTTTTCTGCCTTCTGCAACTGAAAAAAAAATGAATTTCATAAATGGTACTGTAGACAAAGGAAAGCAGAGAAATGTATCCATTTAAAAAAAAACCTATATTTTTAAATTGAAAGAGACCAATTACAAGAGCTATAAATGTTTTAATCATTTCTCTGAACATGTGGAAGTATGTACATTGTGAATCTTTTTCATAGGAAACTCTATAATTCTCTTCTTAATGGCACATTTTCTTAATGCCTTTACAGTTCCTCAGTTCATTTCAAAGGACTGTTATTTGTTATGTGGACATGAGTTTAGATTATGGTTTAGAATATTAAGAGATATTTGAAAGAATTATCTCAAGAATTGTGGCAGCTACATTTGAGTTGCTTTCTGTTCTTTCTTTTATTCATTTCTTTATTGCTAGAGTACGTTTGTGCTACATATTTTTTTTTAAAAGATGATGAGGTGAACTGCTGGCCCAATGGCAAAACCTCCCTTTCCTTCAAAAGGACAGGATCTCATCCATGCATTTTATTTTTATTAGGCAGGAAAGTAAAAGTTGACAAAAAGGGTTCTCTTCATTCCTTGCAATACCATACTTTTATTTACCTTGTGGGCTCTTTTTCCAATTCTGGGGATGGGATGACAGAGTGTGCAAAAGGCTCAAAACATATTGTATATATTCTTAGAATTCATGATGGGAGCACCATAGATTGCAGAGAGAGAAAATCAGAAAATAGTTAAAAGATCTCCAAAAATTCTTGTATATTTAAAGATGAAAAATGTGTTATGTCTATGTCTTGAAGTTTTACCATTGACTTCAGTGGGACCAAACGTTCACCTGCCCTTCACTTTAAATGCATATTGTGGTACAATGCCATTTCTTAAAAAGCACCTGAAAATATTTTGTTCAAAAATTCACACTGTTCTTTCATTTTTAGCTCAGTAAATGTCCTAGAGGGGATGTTCAGAAAAAGGTGCAGCTGATGCTTTCATTATTAAGATATCTCATTAAACAATAGCTGTTCTATTTGCCTGCACAACACATGACCTCCAATTCACATATATACACATACATACATACACACATATATACATATATATAACCTGTTGAATAACCATTTGAAACCCTTTGCATGAAAGTTCTATACCATGGGATTTATATACATACACCAATAGAAACGTAGGAAAATCTGAATAAATTTTCACAGGGCCAGCCCCAGGCATTTCTCAGCCACCGTTCCTCTGCCATGTTTTAAGTTGACAACAACAAGAGAATCAGAATGTTTCAAACCGGATGGGAAATATGCTTTAAGAGCTGCTTTTGCTTCCATTTCATTTCTGAAAGTAATTCAATGCACTGGCTATGGCTACATTATAAAGCATTTGGGTCCTAAGCCCCTTAGTCACTTCTTCTAAGATGCATATACTTATCCACATATAATATTTTAGCTTTATTTCAAATGAAAATGGCCTGGCAGTTGGGCATCTACCATGAATGACCCTTGACTTAAGGTATACCTTCTGCCACTATCTGAGTCTGTTGTCTGTCAGGACATTTTGCTATCTATCCTACCAGGCCTTTGACAAGAGAGTCTGGTTGAGGTGCGTTTAAGTAGGCGAGAACAAAGAAGTATTAACATCATTAGTTGGGTAAAGAAAAGGTTTGTTGCTGATACAGATTTTTCTGCTAGCTATTTTGAAAATTTTCTATTCTACTTAAGCGCGGCTGTTTTAGTTCTAACCAAACAAATGCTAACCTATTAGATCGTAGGGCTGTAGGCCAATTTTTTTTTTTTCTTAAAATAATTCTGACATATCTATTCTAAACTGCCATTTTTAAATAGAAGTACACGGAAGTCATCATCATGAAATGTTGCTTACCACATGAAGGCATTTCACATACCAGCACTCTCAATGACAGTATAATGCAAGCATTGCCCCAAATGTGTAAGATATTTAAAATAATTTGTGCAATTAATCTGTGGTTTATTCTCTCCATACCATTTTTGGAATGCTCTCATTTACTGGAGGAGAGCAGATAAATCTACCTAATGTCAACCTCTAAGGAATACGTTCAAACAATTATGTTGTTCAATGCCTGTAGGGAAGTATAAACCTGGCAGCCAGATGTCCATTCTACTTATTAAAATAAAAAATAAAAAGAGAAGAGAAAAAATGAAGAGAGGGAATCCTGGAGTGAAGGGTTTCTTTCTTTATTTTCATAATGGATCCAAGTTTTAGAAAACCTCACTCATATTAAGTAGCACCTACACAGAAGAGGAATCCCATGAAGTAGTTTTAAATTTGGTTTCCTCATTTGATAACAGATGCAAATTTGATTTATTTTAATAGTGACCTTCTGACAAAGGGTTTCACCAAGAGTTATACCTAGGCACCTGTGTCAGTCATCTGCAGGAAAGAGGGAGATTTGGAATCTCTTTTAGGGAGTCTTTTACTACATTGTCTTCAGTGGTGTTGGGTCAAGAGCCCTTAAGAAGCCTTTTTCTTCTGCAGGTGAAGCATTTAGTAGCCGCAGAAAGTGGGTGTGCTTTGTTCACCTATCCTCCTCTACATTCATGTTGAAGGGTAGCATCCTGTTTGGTGCCATAAGGCACAGTGGAGAGGGTGCAGGGCAGCTCAGCTGTAGTTGGAAGTGTCAGAAAGAATTGTGTTTGAGTCGCCCAAACCTCCTCTGGAGGCTCCTTAGTAAACATGACATAACAGTAGCTTGGCTGCCTATGGGGGCATGGCAGCACACTCCCCTCTGTACCTGGGCAAGGTGTTCTTTTGAACTGGTGATGAGAAGGATTGCTATGAGGAAACAAGGACTATGTTCCCCATTGGGATTTTGGCCTGCCTATGAGGAAAGGTCTTCAATGCTTTCCCCTCTTCAGGTAGCAATACACAGGCTGGCAAGAAGCACTGACAGACATTAAATGAAAAGCATGATGGGATCTGAGACACGATTATGAGATCGGGGGGGTGTGATCCCAATTGTACCATTTTACTGGAGCAAGGGGAGCCTGGGATCGTGATCCTGGGCTCCCCCTGCACCAGCAAGTAGCAAGCTGGGTTCCTATGTGCTCCCATAGATGGGAGTCCTGGTCAGCTGTGATCAGGGCTGCCAGCAACCAGAATGCAGGGGAGCCCTTGATGTGCTCCTGCAGCTGGGAGCCCCATTCGGCTGACCAGCATGCCCAGCTACAGGACTGGATCAGAGCCAAGGGCTCCCCTGTATGCACCTGGCTGGGACCCCCAATCACTTGACCAGTGCTCCCAGCTTTGGGTGCATACCAGAGTCTTGAAGTACTCCAGTATGCTCTGGAGGCTGGGACCACATTCAATTTAAGGTATGCTGGGAACAAACCACAAAGTTAAACATATTTTGTATAAGTATGATGCTTTGGGCAGCAGCATTGGAGGACTGGTGAGAGATGGAGAATATTATGTTCCCATAACCCAACTGCTACTGCATGGTTTAGGCTGCTGCTCCTGCCCCTAGAATCATGAGGAGCAGCCTTTCTGCCATCCCCCGTAAACTGTATAAACAAAGTTATACATATTTTGTGTAGTAGCTTTGTGGCTTGTTCCCTGTTTTATCACATCATTAATTGAATGAACATATGGCCAGGTCACTACTTAAGACACGATTACCCAGTTAATCACTTCTTAAGTGTAACATCTTTCAGGGGCCTAAGGCAACTCTGAACAGCATGGGGTCCAGTGCCAGGGATAATAACTTTCCAATATAGGTATAATCTAAATGACCAAGACCACCTACAAAACATAGATTTCCCAAGCAGGGAATTAAAAGCAGTTCTCCTCAATCTTCCCACTCAACCATCCTTCCTTTCTGTGGTATCTTAAGGGCCTGGTTACACCTTATGCTGTAAGCTGCACAAATGTTGATCAGTGTTAGTGCTAGCTTGAAGTTTGGAGCAGTCAAACTCTTAGTCTAAAAACCTCTAACTGTCCCCCATCTGCAGAGCTTTGACTTGCCACTAGAGGCCTGATTAGCAGAGGCACAACTAGGAGCTGTAGCTGTGAGCTGCCAATAGAGGGCTAGTGGGTGAGGGCTTCCAGCCCTGTTCTAGGGGCAGGAGTGAGAGAGATCCTGGGATACTGGAAGACCTTGACTTGGGTAGCACATCTATGGGGACAGCACCTTAATGGAACAGAAGCTGGGTAGTCCGGTACAGAGACAATCCTGCCCTGAAGTGGCCTAACTTTAAGTCACTTAACAAATGCTTAAAACCACTTTAAGGTGTTAATATGCAGACAATCCAGGAGTTAAGAGCTCCAGGAGCCACCCAAAATTACTGTGTAATATGTGATTAGTGTGATATGTCAGTTTTCACAGGAATACAGAGGTCACAACAGCCTCTTCCCCTCCCACCAATCAGAGAGACGGTCTAGAGGCCCCCTATTTTGATGATTCCAGGTCACATATAGCCTAAATCCATCTCCATGCAACACAAGAGAAACACCTGTCAGTTTCAGAAAGTACACTCCTGCTTTAGAAGGTAAGGGGGACTGAATATGGAAAGAAAAACTAAAGGACATCTGCTGATGTTAGCCCTGGGGCAAAAGATCAAGGATTGCCATTTTTCAAAGGTGGCTGTGCTGTCCAGGAACATAAAATGAAAGACAAAACTACAGTTGAGAAATAGATTCTGTAACTCAATAACTGCTAACAGTGGAGGGAATAGATGCAAATGGGTGGGTGGGTGGGTGTGTAATTACAAATAATGTATATTATTTCTCCCTCCTTCCCTCAACTTTTGTGTTTTGATTTCAGAGTGCTTAGTGCCCTTCTCCATTATTGTATTCCCTGCGCTCTGGATTCTGGTTGATGTTCAAATTCTAGTTTTACTAGAAATGTTATGTCCTGGTGGAATTAGAATCCAAATTGGATTTAGAACATTGCTTAATTTGAGCTCAGATGTCCCAGATGTTGGTTAGGTGCTGTGAACATTGTAAAACCTAATACTGTTTCACTCCCAAAAAGATGCATTAATATAATGTTAGAAATGAGACATGCTGTGAACCAACGAAAGCCAAAGGAAGTCTGACTTAGAGGCTGCCAAAGTGTTTTTACTCTCTTCCCACTCTCTTCTTGTGCTTTAGGCATTGCTACACATGTGGCCCTTTATGAAAGGTTCCTATAACCTTAGGAAATGTATACAGTTGTGATTCTGTAGAAGAGAACAAATAGTCTTACCTTCTGTAATATTTAACCCAGATTTGTAGTTTCCCAGTGCACTGTTGTAAAAATCACCCAGTGTTGTGGGGTCTGCTGCTCTTACTACAATGCCAAGTCTCAAGGTGGCTGAGTTAAGGGTTATATTTCAATTTGGCAGAGTAACACAGTTTCCATAGACAAATTAACATTGTTTCATTTCATTTTGACACCATAATGTCTTTTCCATAGACCTGTGCTGACACTGTCGTGAAATCATTGCATCCCAATCTAGTGAACGGGAAATTAGAACTATGACACAAAACACACTGATAAAGTAACCACAGCTTAATTTATTTGTCAAAGTAAAATACATGTATTTTCCAAAGCACTGAAAGAGCTGGATACGTGAATCAACACCTAACAAAACTTACAATGAAAATAAGACACTCTGATTAAAGATTTAGGATACCTTCCACAAATTAATGTTATGCATTTCAGGTTCTAGTATGGGCTTTTTTTCCCCTGGTACTCCTGATTGGTATTTGCATCTGATTTGATGACTAGTAAGATGCATTTTGCTCCAGTCATTTTTTCTTTCGGTTTCCTCCAGCTGTTCAATGCATTTATTGCAGAAAGGTATTGGTAGAATTAATTAGGATGGAAAATATCCTGGGGTTTGGGGCTTGTTGGTTTGTGTTGATAGCCCAAAAGGAAAGGTGATATTATGAGTGCAAAATATTCAACTACAAAAATCTTTGCTTATAAAAGAAACACCAGCTTTGTTTTAGTGGGAGCAGCTCAAACAGCAATAGTATGGCCCAAATCCCAGTATCTCAGACTTTTTGTTACCAGATCCCACTCACATCCCAACATACATGCTCTTCTTCCACCCTCAGTGTGTTAAAGGAAACATTCACTTTTATCAACTGCTAAAGCACAATAAATTACACAAAAATACTACATTAAAGGAAGTCAACATCCAAACAGTAAAAATTGTCAGAATTAAGACTGCTTGTGTAATTCCAATCCATACACTCTACTTTGTTTATATGCATGATCACACACTCTTATTTATCTCAGGGGTGTTTAATTTCTGGCCCATGGAGCCATGACATCCAACCCATGGGGATCCCCACAGGTCATAAAAGTTGGCAGGGGGAGCAGTGGAAACTCCACACAGCTGGATCTAGCCTCACCCAGGCAGCAGGATCAGGGCTGGATCTGCTCCCTGCGGACATGTCCAGATGAGCGCACACATGCAGTTTGTTGCACTGCAGACCCATCTGCACCTCCACAACGTGCACATGCCACACACGCAGATGATCACCACACTGCAAATTTGCAGTGCAGTGGGTTTTTCTGACACCAGGAAATCCTGGTGTCAAAAAACCCTGTGCCTGAAAAATGTGGGGCAGCACATGTGGCAGCAGTGTGCACCGCCTGAAACCAGAGCCTGGCCAGCCAGAGCCACACTCCAGCTGCCAGCCAGGCTCTGCGTTCCCAGATCACCACTGCTGGAGCCCCAGGAGGCCCCCAGCCTGGCCCCAGCCTCCCCTACCTTACCCTACCCAGAGCATTTTTTCTTGTGCTAACGCCACGTGCAGAGGCACACACTGGGGAAAAAAGCAGTGGCATGAATTTATGCCATGGCAACCACATGCCTCTGCTCATGGGGATGCAGCCTGCCAGATCAGGCAGGGCTGCTCCCTTTACACTAGCCCTAACCCCCATCCCCACATCTGGATCAGAGCCAAAATGCCTTGCTCTAGCCTGGCCATCGTGCAACCAGACTGGGGCTGGGTTGTTTCCCCCTCTGCCTTGTGCATGTCTGGATTGAAGCTGCTCTGCCCATACTCCCTCCAGGTGCATCTAGACTGGGCCACCCTGCCCCTGCTCTGCACATCCAGATCAGGATCAGGACTTGGCTGCTCCCCCACCATGTCCAGATAAGGGCCACTCCATCCCCAACCCCTTCCCTCCTCCCACACATCTGGACTGGGACCAGGACCAGGGTGTAGTCTCCTCCTACCCCATGTCTAGATTGTCCAATCTGAGCCCAGCTCCCCCTTGTCCCCCACCTCATCCTCAGCAGAGATAAGGGTCAGGCTAAACAACCCCCCACAGCTAGATCAGGCCCATTGGCTAGATCCACCCCAAACAGGGACCTGGTATTGTCCATCTGTCCCACAGAACGAAAAGGTTGGACAGTACCAGGTCCCTCTGGTCCCACAGGACGAAATCAGTGATCATATAAACCTGAGGTAGATACCCATCATGGACCTTTAGCCCAAATGCTGTTATCTGACAGTTACAAACAACTGAAGACAGGTTTCTAAAACAGGAAGAGCTATGTAATCTTAAATATAGGTAATACTACCAGCCCCACCTAAAATCACAAAGGACTTGCCATAAAGATGGTTTAAAAAGACAGCTGTTCATATATATGTAACATAACATGACTACAGGTTTTCCTCACTTTTGTGGGTTCTGTATGTGTGAATTTGTTCTTATGTGATGACCCTTTTTATACCAAAAATTTATTATATGGGAGGTAAATTCACTCTTATGCAATCGGTGTGGTAGAAGCCTGCCTTTAGCTGCTTTGTGCGGTGCATTGTGGGAGTGATGTGCACCAAAATATAGTCTCCTGTGTGAATCTGTGCTCCTCACTCATTGTTTGTGATGTGTTTCTGTAGTTGCCATCCCCATTGTGGTAACATTCACTACCACCCTATGCTTGTGTGTACTGTCTGCTGTTGGTGAGTGTCAAAATTGTCTTGTAAAAGTGGTAGATATAGGTCTGGGGGTCTTGAAATACAGCACAGGTCTTGGAATATATCCCTATTTGTTACACTGTAAGGTGGGTTCCCTTTATGTGAATTCAAGTTATGCACCATTTTCCAGGAATGCACATACAGCATAAAGTGAGGGAAACCTGTAGTTGGAGGATGATTGACCCTAACTGAAATTAAACAGTGATTTAACAAACAGAAAAATAATTAGTCAGTAAAAATTTTGCAGATGGTCATAAAAAAAATCCTTGGTTTGGCAGCTCTTCTCAACTACAACAGTGGTTTTATAATGTGCCACCAGGCCCTAAACCTCCTAATCTCACCCTGCATCATGCTGTCTCTGCCTCCCCAACCCCTCCTCAAAGCCCACCCCCAGCCACTGGCAATACGTAGGGGGTCCACGAGGGTGCATGTGCACCTCCCGAGTGTGGCGGTGCACCCCTTGCAAAAAGGCGCCACTGACACTGCTGATGGCACCTTCAGGCTGTCCACGCTTGCCACCCCCCTCTCTCACTGCCGATAGCACCAGCAGTGTCTGCGGGCAATCCGTGATCACCACTGGCCACTGCTGTCAAACGTCTGTGGGCGGTCACTGACTGCAGGTCAGCGTTCACTACATCCCCCCCACCACCAACAGCACTGCGGCTGCCTCCAGGAGTTCCCCACATACTGCCACCACACTCCTGCCACCACCTGCAGGGCACACGGCGTTCATGCCTCCAGCCTTGCCCCCACTAGCCTTGCTTCCCCATCCTGGCACAGATCCCAATGATTAGCTGCTTACGTGTGAGATGAGTGGGGAGAATCCAGATGGGGTACAGTGGCAGGCTGCACCCCCACCCTTTCAGATTGGACTCCACTGCAGGAGCAGCAACTGGGAACTTTTAAATTCTCCAAAGCAGGAATCTCCCTTTCCCCCCTCCAAGCTCAACCCTCCATGCTCAAAAACATGGCCCCTTCCCTGGCCTGCTGCTGCTTTCCCTGTCCCAGGGGCGAGGAGTGCTCTAGAGCCACTCCTGCATACTCCTGCTGCAATATGCAGGGCCTGGGATCACCTGAAGCCAACAACAGCAGCAGTGACTATGAACAGGTTTTTCCTCCCTGCCTGGTCCCCTGGAGTAGGCACACGACCACTGCTGCTGCTGCCCCTATCTGAACCCAGCCTCCATGCAGCCTGGCAGGAGGGGCTCTGAAGCTTCCCCCACCCCTGGAAGAATAGGGAAACCAGCAGTCGTAGGCAGGGGAGGGGCTAAAGGGGTGGAGATGGGAAGGACAGGAGACTTGCCTCTGAGCATGGAGAAGAGGGGGACAGGGATTCTTGCCTGCTTTGGAGACTGAAAGTCCCTGGAGGCTCCCACAGAGCAGTCTGCCCACACCACTGGGGAGAGGAGGCTGGGAACAAAGGGTTTAGATAACCTGACAGTGCTGGTGCTCCTGCACACCAGGTGGTGCTGCTATGCTCCATCTGTACTTCAACAGCTTCTTTCTGATCATGGAGCTTGATTGATGCTCGGGTGGCTTCCCAGTTTTAGTGGGCAGAATTTTCTTACTGACTTTATGGACAGGAGTTTTTTACTTGATTTTTCAGACTGTCCATAAATTTATAAATTGGTATCCCTGATATACCCTGTCAGGTATCCCTGACAGTTGGTATCCCTGATACTGAATATCTACGCTGTTTCCCAGCCCCCCACTCCCACATACCCTTTTGGATCTGATAGGCACCTTGAAGACACTATTGAGGGAAGGAAATGTTGCTGTCCTTGTGAAAGTTAATACATTAACTCATACCTGGGACCCTCTAGAGAGCTGAAGACAACAATGTTATGGAGAATGGTATGCCATCAACCTCTTATTTACCCCTTCTCCTACAGGCTCTTAGCACTGCACAGGGCTCATAGGAGAGGTTCTTTAAGGCTGGAGTGAAAGAGGCTGTATGCCACAACCTTTCCCTCTCCCCCCAAGTAGGGCACTGCTTTTTTACTGAGCTTCACTTATGGAAGTAGAAGGGAAAAATCTGACACAGAGGCACAGAAGTAATAGAAACAAAGTAATAATTTTTTCCATGTCCAGCAGCAAAGCGATTGTTTCACACCTAGCACTTCAATTTACTTTTCAGTTTGCATATACAGGAGGAAAATTAGGTTCACATAGTCAACTTGGCTGATTTAACAATGGCCAGTCACTGATTTTTACTTCTCAGCATGTTTTTCCCTTTGATGTGTTCACATTGATTTCATTAACACTAAATGAGAGCCACAGGCATTCGTGAGCAAACAGGTGGGCCAATTCTCATGTCACTTAACTTTCCTTTGTGCCACACTGGCAGTATATGGCAGATTAAAACTAGTGAATCCTGCCTTTTGATGATTTCCTTTGCTAGATGGAAATTCTCTGGCATTACAGAGCTCCTTTAACCAAATGCCTGGCTCAGAAGGTGTGGGTGAACAAAGATGGCAGCCCTGAATCCACTTTCCCTCAAGCTGCTAGACATTTCTCTTGGATTTTTGGATTGCCAGTCATACGCTGCAGTTGAGGGCTGGACTAGCTCCCAGCCAGTCTGGGAAGACAATGGCATCTTAAACAGTCCCAGTAGTCATACTAAGGGCAGTTTCTATATGACAGTGCTGTTTGGGATCTCTGCAGCAAAGGATGCAGCAGCTTCACTCCACCAGGTTCTCCTCTATAGCTGCTAAAGCATCCCTAGAAATCTGCCTGCAGCCATTCTCCACAATGCCTGCAGTGTGAGACTTCTCCCTAGCTACCACTACAGCTTTTAAGGCCCTTTTACATCATACCAAGCCTTTTCTCCCACACAGGGGTGGATTAAGTATAAGGATCTCATGCCTGGTCTTAACACTGACTGAAGCCAAGGCAGACTAAAATCTCTGTAGGTTAGAGAATTAGTTAACAATTCCTGATTCTCCACCAGTCACCTACCACAGGTCCTTGGGAAAGTCATTTTACTTCTATTTATACTATTATTATTTTATATAGAACACAAGATAACAATTCCACCCTGGCTATGTGATCACTGGAATTAACCTTTCCGAATTCTCTATCTTCGAGTTTATGTTTCTTCAGAATCTAGTTAGTCTGTTTATCAAAACCCCATGCGGAAAATATGTTAATTGGCAAAGAAGTCCTTTTTTTAATGTCAGCTTGTTCATACTGAATTCCTTACAAATGGAGCTGTAGTTTATTTTCCAGGATACCTAACAGACCACAGCTTCCTCAGGTATCTGATGTAAACCAAGAAATGTGCACAGCTGACATCCTCCTCATGCCTGAGCTGATTCATGAGCTGAAACCGCAACTGTGATAAGTGCATTCAAAAGATTATTAATGAGGAAGCTCTTTAGAACAATGCTGTATATGGTTATGTTGCTTTTCATTTTAAAAACTAACAATGCAAGGTTGCTGCACTGATATAACTCTTCTGAAAACTGGCACTTGTCTGTTATTCAGGATCTTTGTTGTTGTTGTTGTTTGGCTAGTAGCCTGGTTGTGGAGAGAGCTGCAGAAGAGACAGAGAAAGGAAAAAAGAACTTGGGAACCATTTCAAGGCCTAAATGTGGACAGGTTTGCTGAGAGATATCTTGGAATTGTACAAGGTAAACACAGCCTAAATCACCTGCTTTAGGAAGATAAGTACCGTGAGTTCTCTGAGCTAAATGTACACTGCTGAAATTTGATTGAAAACTTTGTGATGTGAAGACTGAAAAATCACAAGAAGGAGGCAGGCAGCATTTAATCTTCTGTTGGATGACAATTCGAGATAGACTGATAGAGATACCTGCTGCCTGATAAACCAGTCAATATTGTAGATGGCAGATATTTGCAGGAAACAGACACTGCAAAAGTAAAAAAAAAAAAAAAAATAAAAATCCTCAGCATTTCTATATTGCTATTCTGCTCTCAGCTCCCTGCTAAGCAAGGCAAGATTCATATTTTACTGCGTTAAATTATCATACTTCAGATGCTGCAAACACCCCAAAATTTTCCAGAGGACATGATATCGAAGGTAAGGAATTCTATAAGCACAAACCACACACACTGAGCAATTACAGGTAGCTAGTACCTATAATCTGAATAGAAATGGAAGATGATAGACCCATACCTTCAGAGAAGATATTTTTAAATAATATGTCAAAAATAGGATAGAATCCAAGAATTATTTGCTCGTCAGCTTCTTTGAATGTTAAATTATTTTGTTTTTGAAGATGCAAGAGCAATGGCTTTGGCTTCGTGTGATTAAACTGTAGTGTGCGTGTGCGTTTGCATGTGTGCGCGTGTGCGCGCGCGCACGTGAGCATGTGTGTAGTATGCATGTGTTTAACTAAAGGGCCCTTTCAAGTGAGTATACCTGACTGTGAGCACCTGCTTCAAAAGAGCATAGTGCAGCCAGAGATTGCTGCAAAACAACAACTATTCACACTTCTATTTGAAAGGACTTGGCTAAGTATGTATATGTGGATTTTCCACCACAGCATTGTAGGCATGAGCGCACCTGCCCTTTTGATTATGTTTATTGCAGTAGGCATACTGAGAGCTTTCTGACAGCTTTCTGTGGATGCTATTTTAATAGAATTTTCTTTTCTAAATTAAAAGTGTACTCTACAACTAAGCCAAATGTTTAATTTTAACAAAAAATATAGCACAGGAACAAGGAAAACAAATGACTTATAAGGCTTTACATATACTCTTTTTTTTCATTAGATGAAATGAAATAACATCACTTAATATTTTGCTGAGAGAAGACTTTTCATTATTTCCCTCTTCAATGCATATTTCATTTTAGTATACCTTGTGTTTTCTCTCTATTTGCTGTAAAGTTTTGTTATTTTTGGAGATGTTACTGTATGTCTCCACCTGCTGGTATAAATTAAATATTTTTAGGCTTTCTATCTCTTATTTATAAGATGAGACAGAGAAAAACAAAGATGTTTGCACCACATAGACAACTACTATCCAGACAGATGAATCCAAATAGAACATGAGCTATTTAAAGAGATTGTTAATCTTGATCTTGCAAACAATCACTCACCAAATAAGTTCTTACTCACCTAAGTTATTTTACTGGGTACAGTGGGACTCAATGGGTAACTCATGCAAGAAATGCTTTGCAGGCCAGGAACCTAAGTTTGTAAGGCAAATAACCAAAAGACAGCTAAGATATGCTTAATAAATTATTTAATTAACAGTACTAAAACAAACCCACAGTAACTTGCATTTAAAACAGAACTGCAGCCTCAGTATTATCCTTCTTGACATGCACTGATATTTATCACCGCTTTAATCATTATAGTTTTTGCTTTTTTTTTGTATTGTGTTGAGATGTTTTAGAAGTCAGTCTTAAAAATGAACGCATATTTTGGAGCATGTATTATTTACCATGTCCACTATAATAGGTAAATGTGCATTGCAGTGTAGGCGCTAATGTTGATAATTCGTATCTTTTATCTGATAGATCAGGAGCCATTATGGCCTGTTGTGTAAATTCATATTTTGGCACTCTTTAAAAAGTGGATTATTATTGACCCAATAGACCGTAACAGCTCCAAAGAAGCCATTACTGTCTATTGTGTAAATCCTTCATGGTGCATGTTTTATTGACCCTTTGGAGCCATCATGGTCTGTCTTGTCAATCCAGTTGCCTTGCATGTGTACTAAAGCTGTGTGCCTAAGAACCTTACGAACTGTAGTTACATTATTGATGGTGCACCTATGAAACTACATTTTAAGCAACATCAGGAGACTGTTTTCTCTTTCTGGTTCCAAAACACCTACTGTTCCATTTCATATTCTGTATGAAAGACAAGTTTCAAAAAAATGTTTTAAAATAAGGAAGCCATTTCCTACAGGACACCAGTTAACTATTAGAAGCCAGCATTTTTTCACTCTTGCATAGCCATACCACCAAGCTGCCTCTGAAGTTGTATATGGCTATATTGCAAGAAACAGTGGGCAGAATTTTTCTCAGTGTTTAGCTGAAGTAGGCATGCTCTATGAGGAAGCAATGGCTAGTGGATCCCATGCAGATTAATCTACTGGCCCTGCACTTTATTCTCTCCACTTGATCACTCCCCAAGCCTCCTTGTCATTGCTATGTGTCTCTGGAAAGAGTAAAAGAATAGGCATTTCACTCACAGGGCCCACAAACACGTAAGAGAAAAACACATTAGTTCCAATCAATCACAGCCACAGAAGATGGAACACAATGAAGGCTGCTTTCAGCGCTAGATCCAGAGAAGGTGGACCCTGCTGTTAGTTGATGGAGCAGCAGTCAGGGCCTTTTAATTAATCTGCAAAGAATGTAAGACTTCCCTCTGCTCCCTTCTCCTCTATGGCACATCCCATCTCCTCCCATTATGCTGCTCCCCTATCCACTGCTGCCACTGTCCTCACTGACCTGGAGGTTTCACAGTTGTTCCTGTCCTGCTCCAGTTGGGCTCCACAGTGAAGCAGCCTCAGCTGGGGACAGCGGCAGCAATAGGCAGCATCCTCTTCCCTGCCTGGTCCCCCTGAGTGTTCCCTGACAGCTAGAAGCAGGCATAGGGGAAGGAAACCCATGCACTACTAATGCTGCTGCCACTGCTGTCTCTGGCTAAAATGGCCTGCATGCACAGCCCAGCTGGACTGGGACAGAAACAGCTCTGCATCCTCCTCCCCACCCCACCCTGCTCCAGGGACAGGAGCAGAGGATGGAGGGAGTAAAGGGAAGGGGTCATGTTGTTGAGTACAGAGGGAAAAGCAGGGGGGAAAGAATGATTCTTATTTGATTGGGGGACTTCAAAAAGTACTTTGCTGTGGCTTCTGTTGTGGGGTATGCCCAGCCAGTGGGGTGGCAGAGGGGGGGTGAGTAACTGTAACACTCAACACTTTAACCAAGTCAGTCCTAGAGACAAAGTGCACTGAGATCACACATAATCTGGGTTATACAAAAAAGTTCGCTTTCAGCTGCCTGACTCTCTGCATTCTACCAATCCCTGGCATAATCAAGGCTGCTTCCACTTTCAATTTTTCTTTTCCTAACTGCAACAAATTCTAATATGCTCAATTATATTGTTACCTCACAAGTAAATTGATTTTTTTTTTATCCACCATTAAGTATTTAAATGCTCTACAAGCAAAAGCTAGAATCTTGCATTGAGAAATGGGTGTGAAGCTCATTGCAGGGAGAGGGTCTAAAACAGACAATTAAAGCTAGCAATTACAGGTGTGGCATGGGGATCTGGTAGATTCACATAATGCACATTTTAAAGGTTCCTACAGCCTCACTGTGGCATGCCTGTATGGTGCATGCATGCAGGATTTGCAGTATAATTATCAAGAACATTTTATTAAGCTCATGAGTAATAAAAACTGTGATAAACAGAATTTTTAAAAACTAATAATGACACAGATAGTCAAGGAGCTATAGAAAAAAGCTCCAACTCTTGCTCTACCCACACCTCTCTGATTTGCAATATTCATTTGATCTGTGATTTCTAATTGCTAATGTGGATAGCTAAAAGATGTCTTTACGTGCATGTTTGGCATCTAGGTTAAATTTTACAGGCAGAATACACAGAATATCTTTACAACTTAGTTCCGATTCAGCAAGGTACTTACACATGTAGTTAACAACAAGCCCATAAGCAGACCTATTATGGTTAGCAGGCTCCAGCCTAACTACATTGCTGAACTGGAGCCTTACTTCTGGTTGAACTCAACAACTTTTCATCACTCGCCTATATTATGAAAGATGTGGGTAATCTGACCTTGCATACTAACCGAAACCTGTGTCAGCAATATTACTTGTGATGGTTGCATATTTCTTAACAGAGGAAAGTAAACTCCTTTGAGCATGTAGTTCACTAAAAGGATGTTTTATTAGTACAGTATTGCTTTGTGTATAGCTGGAAATTACATCAGGTGTTCACTGAAATCCTGCTGCTTCTTAATGCTAATTTATCAGAGCAAATAATCGACGGCAGCTGTAAAATTTGACATGAGGCCACAAAGCTCCTGCTTACATTCACATGCACTGATTGGACCATATACATCTGTGATGCAGCTTCACTGACATCAGTGGAATACACTGGTGACTTATATGGATCATCCATTTTAGGCAATTCAGAAAGCCACCCCAACAGCCTGGCACTATCCTGGAGCCCCTAATGGAACGTGCACTATGTAACCTGGAAACTGAAGGCCCAGGTGGATCCTAAGTCAGAGAAGCTGAAAGCTCTACACACAGACTTGAGATAAGGATGCATTTATTTTCCATTTCTTTAACTTTTGATGGTTCTGACTTAAACAGGTGCCTTGCTGGCTCTGTGAAAATACACATCTTTTCCCCCTCTTTTGCCTGAAGATGATCAACTAAGAAAAATGTAGGTAAGCTTGGCATTGATGCCCTTAATTTACAGGACACAATGTTTATATAGGCTAGGGGCAGACATTCAAAAAGCCTGAGCCTGAATTGATTCAATCTTTGCAGTTTAATTTAACTTGCAAAGCTTGAACCAAACTGGAGGTGGATAAACATTCCCTTTTCATTCCAGAAATGCAAGCGCATGCCTCTAGTGGTTCAAGCTAGAAGCTGGGGGGTGCTAGAGCAACCCTCCCTTCCCTTCCAATGCTGAGTTGAGGGCTGTGTGGCCAGGCTCCTGGCAGGACACTCTGATTAGGAAGGGGTTCCTCCCTAGCTATAAGGAACATGGTGTACATTTATTATATACATTTTGGCTTTACCTCTTTTTCTATTCACTTATTTTAAGAACTAAAAAATTGATTCCATCAGCACACCACAAATTCAGAGGACTTCTTCCTGACAGACACATTGCTATAGGGTAGAGCAAAATTGTATCCAGTATTTTGGCTTAACAACTGTTTTCTACATCCTCCCTCCGTTTTAAAATGGAGGAAATCTGTAATGTTGCCACATGAGCCCCCAGCTAGGAGAGGTCAGGCTGTACAGCAACACTCTCAGTTTATGCCTGTCAGAGCTTACTTCAGGTCAGGAATAAGGATTACACCTTCTTTGAGTATTATGCACATTTTGTTCATTCCAGTTTTACTGACAGGAGAGGGGGCTGAAACGGGCAGCCGTGAGTCTCAAAACTATGAAAAATTGCACTCCTACACTTGTACGCCCCCATGTTTGCTGCAGTTAAGATCAGGAAACTCACTGAAGCACTATATTAACCTTGGACCCAATCAACCCAGCAGGGTTATAGTTGAAACTCACAGGGTTTGATGCCCGCCTGCTTCAGGTCATATTATCCTGGAAGAAATTTAATTCCATGTGAATGTAGAATTGGAAAAGAAAAAGACTATTGATATATTTCGCTACTGGTACAGTTCACTTTCATGATCAGCACATCACTTTATACTTACATTTGACATGCTTTAAGTAGCAAATATATTTTCGTGTCTTGAATTCATATATTTATATTGTGCCATCGCCTTTCTGTTCAAAAAGCAATGTCTGACACTCTTAGGACAAACAGTGGATACTCTGCATTAAGTTGCAGGGTTTGCCATTTATTTAAAAAACAAAACAAAACACCACTAACAAAGTTTAACATCAGGATCTACTCAGTCAAAGTCCTGATAGACTCTGGGTAAACCAGGGCTGAGACTACTGGGAAGGTTTATAATTTGTCTCGAGACCTCCCAACTGCAGCTGACTAACTCCCGCCACAAAAGACAAACTAAAAACAAGAAAATATCTGATGACTTTCTGTTTTTCTAGAACAACTAACATCATTTATGAGCCATTATGTAATGACACAGGCATTATCAATTGAAAAACCATCTTGCAAATCATCATAAATAAACATTTCTGGTTTACAAACAGGAAACCAGAAATAATACTGTCGAAGTTAAGAGGATGGGGTTAGATTCTTGGAAGCTAAGCAATCAGGTCTTTCTTCCCCCTCACCCTGCAACTAGTTGAATAGCTTAAAGCTGCATTAATTTATTAGCTAATGCATTCTATTTTCTCTGCTCATTTATAGCTACAATACCAGTTTAAAAAAAAGAAAAAGAAAAAAAGAACAGCAATAAAAGAGAAGCAGACAAAACCAGGAAAAAATGAGGGGAATGACATTGTAGAACACAGGAATTAATCTGGATGAATCTAGAGGCCGAGAAAGTCCAGGACCCAATCACCAAATATAGTCAACTGTAGATATTTCAGAGAAGGATGCAAAACCACCATGAAAAAATCCTTCAGTTGGGGGGAGAGGGGCAGCATCTTTCTGACTCCATGTAGTTAAGTGGTTGATTTATACCATGAAACATGAAGTGTTTTATCTCTTATAAAGGTAATATAGACTTGATTTGATTTAACTGAACAACTCTCTTGGCAGTGATAAATACTATAGGACCAAATTCTGCTTTCACGTCAGTGTGTATCTGAGATATACCACTGATTTCAATGGGTATCAGTGGGGCTGACACTGAAGTCAGTAAACTTTTGCCACTAACTTCCTAGGAGCAGGATTTAGTCCTTTTTCTTTATTTTTAAAAGCATTCCGATTTTCTACACAAACACCTTGTAACAATTGCGCAGTTCATCCATTGAATAAACACAGGCATTAATATCCCTTCACATACATTATTATGAACACAGTGTACAGTCAAACAATACTGCTGAACAATATCTTTTCTCCAACTGTTGCCACGTGATTTTTTTTTTTTTTTTTGCTTTAACCTGAATTCCTAACCTATTTTAAACCTGCCATTTTTTCACACATTAACGGGAAGCATTCTTTTCTCTCTCTCTCTCTGAATTTCCCCCTCCCTTTAGTAGATGAACTTTAAATGCAATAGTGTGCTCATCCTGACTGACCCCGCCTGCTGTGAGTAATTGTCTAGAGGAGAATAGGAGAATCTAAGAGCTTTTGTGAAAGGGAATAGAGAAGACAGACATTATTATGATTCTAAATCTGAAGCTCTCTCTTTTTCTTCTCTCTCTCCTTTTTTCAGAAGGGAGGAGGGGGCTAACAGATGTTTCCCATCACAACTGGTGTTTGAAAGACACAGCAAAATTGAGTGTATCAGTATCACAATTAGTTTCACAGGCGGCTAATAACTTACTTGCCAGCCATGCCTGATTTAATCGGGACAGTCCTGATTTATGGCTGTTTGTCCCAGTGTCCGATTTTCTCTGCCAGCTCCATCAGAAGGAGATACATGCAGCCTACTTCTGCACTCTGTCAGGGATGTTGGTTCACTAGGGTGGACTGGGTGCTTAGGGGAGGAAAAAAAAGAAGAGAGAGAGGCAGTTCAAAATTAGTAGCGATTCTTCTAACAAAACTTAAGGAACACTTCCTTGCTTCAGGTGCAAAGAGCCTAACATTAGTTCATAGCAGCATCCACAATTACCTGAACTGGCTTGTACTTATATCGAGATAGCTTACACTGACCTACAGTGGCCTCCACTGTCACAAATCAGAGGAACCTCCAGGGTTAGGGTCACAAGGTGATTTTCACTTCATGTTGTCTCAAATCTGCAAAGCCCTAAGTTTCTGCTGGTGAGGCTTCTGTCAACAGTGCCAAGTTAAGCATGGCTCATTTCTGTGAAGTGATCTACTGCTGTTGGTCATCAGGGACCAAGCCAACACCAAGATCATCCAATTCATTTTTCTTAGGACTGCAAACTGGTGTAGAGAAAGTTCCATCAGTAAGACGGTGGTTTGCTCATCCAGCAACTCCATGCCTCAGAGTTGAAAAAAAATGTTCATGAGAAGCTAAGCAATGGGTTGTTCAGCAGATCAAATGTAGCACTTAACCCATGAGACCTGAGATAGTACTTATCCTGTTTACAGATTGAAATAGTCTGTAGGAGGTTTTTAACAGAAACTGGGTGCACCATTATTTCTCCCATTTCAACAAAGCAGCACAATTCTTTCCCTTGTAAAACACAGGAAGGTAAACCAAGAAGATGCATCACATTGTTAGGAGAATTTCTGAAGGAAGGACATGGTATTATAAAATGTATATACCCCCAATATATTTGTAACAAATAGAGCTGGCTGGGTATAGCCACCACTGTGAACACAATAAAAACTCAATAAATTTAAAACCGGTCAACTTTGTGCTTTCCCTCATGCTGCTTCTCACATCAGGGAAGTACTCCCCCCAACCATCTGCCAAGCCAGATCACAGTTCAACTGCAAGCCCCTCCCTAAAATTACAGAAAGATTATATGGTGAGGCTGGGGTTGTGCTAACACCACTACCTATTGTGCTGGCCAATCTTGTCTCGCTATTCCTTCTGCCATCTGGCTGTATCCATCTCTTGTCTTTCACATTAAACTTAGATTGCAAAGTATTTGGGGATTGTTGTTGTTCTTGTTCACTGTTCCTACAGAGCCAAGCACAAGTGGGATTCTGGTCCATGACTAGGGCTTCTTGACACTGCCGGAACAACAACGATTATAATTAATACATTTAGGGCTCCAGTTAGTATGGTAGTGAGTAACACATTCAGGCTGAGTGAAAATATACACCGTAATTAATAACGTCTTCAGCCTGAGAACAGATAGGTTTTGCTTCATTCTGAAAAAATTATTCTGGAAAATTATTTGTGTCCTGTTTTTTAAAGAAATGTATTACACTTGTGCTCAGAATTAGCTAGGATGGACACAGAAGATAACATAGTTCTTGCTCTGAGGAACCTAGGGTGTTTATATACATGTGCTCTGGGACTGGGGGGAAGAGGGGTGCTTTTGGAGCGTGTTGTGCATCAGCGTCTCTACCCTGAAAAATGGCAGTTGGGGCACTTTAAAGAGCATTTGACAAGCTTTAGTTAAAGCACCCCTGCTGCCATTTTTGGGGGTAGGGATGCTGATACACGAGACGCTGGAAATTACTGAAGCAGAGTAATTACCATGCTCCAGAAGATGTGATTGATTTGGACCCTAATTACAGCACATCAGAGCAACCGTGCTGCTCATGCATCGGTGCTCCTAGAGTCCAGGTAGAAAACCAACACACAACACAAGGTGGGACTCAAAGGAAGGTAGTATGTTTTGGTAATGGTTGAATAACTATCTTTTTGTCTGATATGAAGTGATGCTCATGTGTTTCATGAAAGAAACGATTTTTAAGAAAAGATTTGAAAGGCAAGAATTGGAAGCACGGCATGCCAGGACACGGAGCAGTCTCCACTCATAGAAAGGATAAGGAGAGAAGACTAAAACAGAAATTAGGTTTGAAAGGACAAATCATGCTAGACCAATGCTCACTCTTTACCTGCAAGCCAGACATCATACAGGCAGAAGCTTTTGCTGATGAAGTCAAGGTGCAAAATTTCAATGCAGATCTATATTATGAGCACTGTTTTCCCAGGCATCTATGAGTGTTAGGATCTGGGATATTGGTTTGACACACTGTAAACAGAAGGGCTAGATGTGAAATTCAGATCTGGATTCAGGTTTTTGGATCTGACAAAAGAATGGATGCGTCTGCACTTTCTTACACTTACACACACACACACACACACACACACACACACACCCCTCTGATTTTTTTGCACCTTGTGTGTTCAGGAACAAGATTTTGCTTGGGCTACTTTCTAGAAGTCAGTGTAAATTTCTTGTTTCCCTCACAATAATGTCAGTGTTTACAGACCAGCAAGTTCAGTATATTTTGGTTATCAGCAATAATTAAAAATAAAAATCTCTGGTAATTATAAATTCAGATTCTTGGGGAAATAACAATAATATGTTGCCTTCCTGTAGCATCTTGTATATAAAGATACAAAACCTTTTGTGAATATTAATGAATACCGTCACATGTGATAGGTAAGCATTACTCTAATTTTATTCCCATTTTATATTTTTAAGCACTGAGTTAGAGAAAGGTTACAGGAGTTTCCCTTGGTCACAAAGCAATCTAGGCAGTGCTGGGATTAGAACCAACCAATATATTTTCTGTTTTGCGTTATCCTCAGATCATGCTCCTTCCTTGTGTGCCCAACTTGTGTAGCATCAAAGTGTTTTCAATCTTCTATTGATATCCACATACTGAAATGACAGAAATAATAGCATTTGACTCCTAATTCCAATATAATTTTTATTTGGTCCCTTCATCTAAGGAGTTTTTGAGCTGTAGCATAATGTGATATATATCTGAACTCAAGACTTACCTCAGTTACCCATGAAGTTTGGTGTAGAAACACCTACCTAATTTCAGAAAGACAAGGTAGCCATTTCCCACTAAAGACCTTAAGAAAGAGACCAGAGTGTGTAAAGTTGTTCTTATGACTCACTTTATTCGTGGCATTACTTCTTACACCCTCATTTTTTTCCTCTGTTTATACAAAGACAGACCAAGTTCAATTATATCAGAACAAGTCAACCACGATGCTCATTAAGCAGTTAATACACATACACACATACAAAGAGAAAATGGGTTGGGGGGAAGGCAGCAGTCTATCCGTCTCACTTGGCATGTTTATATGTTCTTTTTAACCATAAAAAAGGAAGCCTGTTTACAAAGTGGAGTGTCAGTAACATCGTGTAAAGGAACACTTATCTGAGAAACTTTGATCTTTTTCTGAAGCACCATTAGTCTGAGACTAAAAGGCTAATGGCTCTTTGGGTGGGAGAAAAAGTTTTTCAACAACAAAAAAACGAAAAAAAAGAAGGAAGTTTATTGTGCTATCTAGTCGACACATTTAGACAATCCTACTACTCAGAAATAAGTTGTGGCAATGTCACTGATAGGCTTATCCCACATCCCACAGGCTGCTGAACAGGGATGAAATAACAAGCTGTTGGGGCCTAATGTAATGGTATAGGAGGTTGGTACTCTAGGGCAGGTCTGTTATCTCACTCATTTAAGTAATGGACATATTAATAGAGCTGAGAGCTAAACCAGACACATAGCCTGTCTATTGAATCTAATGCTTTTCATTTGCAGACTCTGGGCCACATTTTTCAATACTTATTCACATGTCTGGCTCTTGGGTGCATAAGGATAACTTGTATCAGAGGGGTCACAGGATCAGACCCCGAAATGTCTAGTGAAGATTGAAAAAGAAGAATGTGTATGCTTCTCTGAAAATGATCCTGGACTTCTATGACCTGAAAAGAGCTTCGCTTCCTAAGATCAGGAGGAACAGGAATACTGTTAGAACTACTTCATTTTAGGTAGTTTAGTGTTTGTAAAAGAAAAAGGAAATGCAAAATCCTTCTCGAGACTTTTCTCCTCAACTTACTGAGTTTCCCAGAAGAACTGCGATTCTCAGCCATTCCAGTTATGAGAAAAGATTTCAGACTTCTCTCCAAACTTGTTAACTTCTCCCTGGAAAGATATTTATGGGAAAAAAAATTATAAATAAAAATAAAAATAAAATTAAGCATAATACTTCATCACACACAAACAGCTCATGTCACTAGTCCTTAACTTACATAGATACTACTGCTTTCCATTTTAGGCCTCTGTGCCATTACTGTTCCTGAACTCCCTAATCTACTCTTTAAGACCCTGAACTGAAGCCTGTTGAAATCAAGGAGTCTCTCCAATGACTTCAGTGGTCTGTGGACCAGGCCTTAATGGCCAAGTCCTTCCTTCATGTGCTTTACATTTTTGCATTTTGCTTAACATCCTCAACTTCCATTGACTTATTTCTTATATATTATTTCACTACTGTTACCATGACACATTTATCCTTTAAAACATCCAATCCTATTGTATAAATGTATACACACTCATACATACTTGCATTTGAGGACACAATATGTAGATAAGCATCTTTTTAAGTTGTCTGTTCTGTCAGAGCAACCAGTTTAAAAGATGGACTATAAAACATGAGTTCATTGTAAGTGTGAAAGAAATTCCAGCAGCTTCAGAAAAGTGTGATTTATAAGGAAGTGGAGGAAATTAGAGTAGGGAAGCAGAGTATGTTACCATCCTATAACTGCTTTTCTTATTTTGCTATGTTGTCAGACAGTGGCCCACGTATAAAGTATATGTTTTAACTCAAATCTGCTAATGAATGATACAGCTGTTCTGTCACAAAATGGCAATTTATGCCTTCCTTTAAAAAAAAAAGAAAGAAGAACTGTTCTTAAGCCACTATATTTTTTGCAAGAGATAAATAAGGAGTATGTTATTGCAGGGTGTTTAAAATAGATGATATCACACTCGGGAACCAAGATGAAGTACGCTTCTATCTGCCATAGCCTTGAAACATTTACAGAGAGCCTTTTAATGGAGATTTAGTGCATATATAATAACACAGTATTTGATCCCCTCTAGAAAAAAATACCCGATACTCTCTTAACAACTGCAATTACTGTGCAACTCGTATCTAAAATTAATAAACTGGGATTAAGGTCATGAATAAAGTTTATTAACCAAGTTACAAGGCTGTGAGAACATGTTCTCTCATCTTTTTGATCGTCCACACACGCTTATGCGAAAGTCAGTTTTGTCACCCCTGTCCTTTCCTCCTTTTTACCCTCCTTAGGAGACATAACCATTTGCTAGACGCCCAGGAGGGATTGAAATGCATGCGAATCAAAAAAAAAAAGATTTTTTTGCATCATCCCTATCAGTAAAGAAACTGCAGAACCATCTACAAAGAGAAAAAAAATTAAAGGCACCTTGCTAGTAATATGAACAGCGACTTGTCAATACACATTCAGCACTCGAGCAGTGCTAGTGACATCTTGTGGTAAAAGAGAGTGACACTTCTTCTTTACACTTTCTCTGCAAGAGCACAAGCTGTCCATAAACATCACGCCGTGTCATTACTCATACATCAGCAAGGAGACATCTGGGATTTTGATAACTGCTGCCAGAATCTACTAATGCAAACTGCTCTAACTTTTTCCCCCTTTCTTGGCTGTAACACCATTTACTACATTGCCAGCTTCTCCATCTCTCTTCAGAAGCCCTTGAATTGGAAACTGCTTGTTTTCTTTGAATCACAGTGTACCTGTTAAGTTAAATGTTGGATAAAAAAAAAAACATTCCTTAAAACAGTTTCAAGGGAAACTTAGCAGAAGGAAGTGTTTGCCTTTATACTCCATTTCCGGAGCCTTGCAGCAAGAGAATTAAGAGAGTGACTTGTATTAACACGCTTGCCCTCCATCAGAGCAGTGGGACTGAGGGAAGGAAAGGACACTCGTATCTTCTAATTTCTTACAGAAATCTAATTCTAATGTAAACTATTTTAAAAAGCTGAAGGAGAATAATAGTCTACCCTGCGCCTGTCTAGTTTCTGGGTCATATTTGCTCCTGGGGAGAAGGCTTTATTTAGACAAAGTAGGTGAGGAATTGATATCTTTTATAGGGCCAACATGGATTATAATGCATGTGGATTTTGGCTTATATAAGCCTGTCCTTAATGGTTTTTGTTTTTTTTTATGTTGATGCTTACCCAAGTCTTTCAGATAAAGAGCATCATTCATGTCCTTGCTTCTTCCAGGAATTAAGTGGAGAATCCAAGATGTAGTCCTCCCTCTGGTAGAAAGTCCATGTGCCGGATGGGCTGAGACAGTTGTAACCACTATCAGAATCTATTCTGTGGGACAGCTGTATGGTAGAGATGGTAGGAAAAAATAAAAACACAAGTTTTACTGCATCAATGCAGGCCAAAAGTGGGAAGGGCTGGCTGGGTGAACACCTTCTGCTAATAGGACTCATATGGAACCCAAGCTATAAACTGTAGTTTGCCTTTTCTGATGATATTCCAATACTGCCATTTGCTTTCTCCAGAGAGGAAACAAAACTGCTAGCACAGCTGCCTCCACAGGTGCAGGGGGATCTTAAATGCATTCCCCCTTACTTGCACTAGGGTGAGCTAAGTACAAGATGTATAAATGTACCGTGCACTGGGCTCTACTTAGCAGTCAGCCCATGTAAACAGAGTGGGCCTGATTCTGATACTTTATACCTGTCTACATCTGCTGAAATCAAAGTAAATAATCAGAATTCCCCAGTCACAGTAATGGTAACATTTTACACACACACACACACACACACGGAAACAAGACAAGGTGAAATTTGGAGGAAAATCAGGCCCTCCATGTACTGGGAACAAATGCATTCTTTGAAGTCGATGGATTCATGCTGCAGATTAATGTGACTCATTTTCACTGCTCAAAAACTTTGTTAAAGCAGAGTTAAGAGCGACCAGGAGCCTCATATCACTGTCCACAGTGCAGCATACACTTACATTTTATTATAAATGTCTGAAAACCAGGAAATAAGGAGTTAGGAAGCCAGCTTCATCCCACACACTTAACTCTGCTTCCAGGCAAGAGCTACTGGAGAAAACAACCACAGGATGTTTCAGCCATGGCCTCCCTAATATGCAGAAGACAAGGTAGATTTGTACCTTACTGACTAAATCAAGAGCTGTATAACATAAGCTTTAAGAGCCCAAGCTCACTTCATCAAAAGATATGAAAGGAATGCTGAACATGTGCTATTTTCATGTATTCTGCTGTGTCCCACAGAATGGTATTTATGAGATATTTGAATGTACACATAAAAATGTTAGCCTTTTTGTCTGTTGAATCTGTTGATGGCAACTAATTCTTAGGCGTACTTCATGTTCAAAATATATTCAGTGCTAGCCAGCATAGCAGCACTCTTACCGAGTTACCTTTTTTGGGTGCATTTGGATGAGCACAAGTGTTCTTTCATTCATCTGCATGTACTTCGAATTCTCCTTGCTTCTTAAGGATCAAATTGTGCTTTCCACTGCTAACTATACCCCTGGCTTTACTGTGGTGAAGTGGTAATGCCACCCCATCACAGATAAAATTACTCCAGGATTTCCCTTTTAATATAGAAAACAAATCAGTGATTTTTAAACTTTTTTGTTGTGTTTTGATTTGTTTTGTGCAACATTTGATTTTTTCTGAAGCATTGGGGGGGGGTGTTATTGGAGGTTTAGTGTGATTGAAACTAATTTTTTTCTAGTATTTGACATTTCCATTGTAACGCAAGATGCTACAGAACTTTTAGGGGTGACACTGGTGTGAACCCCTAGTTATGTAGATTGAATGAAATATTTTAGAAAGTCAGTATTTTAGAAACATTGTTTTCTACATGTTTATTTAATGATAAACCTGTTTTGACTGATGAAAATATTGTGTTGCCACATTAACCAGCGCTAGAAAAGTGGTTTAATATAGGTGCACTTATCTGACACAACCCTTTTGATCATATGGACTCTGATACAAGTTGAAGCTACTTGCTTTTCTTTGATCACTCTCAGTCCCATTATTCAAGAAACACATGAGGAACCTATAGCATAATCACATTCTGAAGCTGCCACTTTCATCTTTCCTCCATTTAATTGTTGGCACTTTCCTTGACAATACCTCTGTGGCAAAATCTGAATATACCTGTGGATTTTAGACTACTTTGAAATAACAACATTTACTCAAAATGCTTTCTTCTTATGGCAAAACATTTAAACGTTCCTCTGCACAATACACATTTCCAGAAAGCTGTAAGGGACAGGGACTAAACTCACAGTACATGAGTATTGCCCAGGATCAACGGCTATATTCTGACACATTTTGCTACCCAAGTACTCTAAAGCAGTGATTTTCAACCTTTTTTCATTTGTAGATCCCTAAAAATATTTGAGTGGAGGTGCAAACCCCTTTGAACTGTAAATGTAGGCATTCATATACTTTTGATTGATCATAGTCATTTCTCATGAACCCCTTAGACAGTCTGCAGACCAAAGGTCCACAGACCACAAGTTGAAAACCACTGCTCTAAAGTCCGGCTGACAGAAAACGTTCTGATTTTCAACAGAGCACCACTCTTGTCACCCAGGCACAAATGATTTTCTCTTGCTCCTCCATATGCCTACAGCTATATTATAGAATCAGCATTTACTCTGAATATATAGTTTTTAAATATTACTTCCCCACAGGGGTTGGAGATTGTCAGAGATCAGCTCCATGTGGTCACATAAATGTGGGGAGGATCAGGGCTGTAGATGTGCCTGCAAAAACATATAAACTATGATGAGTTACCAAGAGGGGATATATTCAGGAACCTCTCACTGAAATGACTATCTCTATCCTTATTCCCATGAGGCATAGCAATTTCAAGACAATTCAGGTATGCATGTCAATATTAAAGCACTTTAAAAAAATAGGCTGATAAGCAAGTATTATCTTAACTATCCTGACATTACCACCCTACTAAAATATTTACTTACATTTTTAAAATACTTCCGTAGATGCACATCCAGAATACTAATGTCAGCAGATGCAACATGCCCTGTAGCTCTTCCTGAGAGCCATTGCCCACTTCCTTCTGCTCACCCACCACACTTTAATGTAAAATAAATAAAGGGAAGCTGTGTTGGAACAAAAAGGAAATGGCATTCTCTCAACAGGGAGCGTGTCCTCTTCACAAGGCTCTACATCCCCTACACCATCTTCACCACACCTGCCAGCCAGGCCAATACCGTGGTCTTTTCAGTATAGACTAGTCTCTTGACTGGTCACTCACCCAGTCACTGACACTTATCATCCCCTCCCCAGTGGGGCTCATCAGGGTTCACTTCCTCCAGATGCATGCCCCTCTTATCAGTGAGCATGCTCCATAAGTCCAGCGCCAATCACGGGGTCTTCACACCCTTGGCGAAGGAGTTCTCCTCCTCAATCAGGTACTCCCTTACACAAGCCTTGCGGATTCAAAATTCATTAGAATTGGCCTTACCTTCGAAAAAACACCAGTGTTTCTTGGTGGTGCCCTTTGGCTGGCCTATGGGCTTCACCAACTGGAAGTTCTCAGCCACTTCCCACACCACATGGCTTACCTGTATCCCAGTCTCTGTGGCCTGCTCTTTCCCTCTGACTATTCCTCGCTGACTCCACTCCAGCTGCCTGATGCTTAAACAGGCCAGAGTATGAGCTCATTGCCCTCCTGGGCTCTTCTTTTATGCCTCTGCACAGAACTGCACTGCTCTCCCTTAGGAGACAGTGCATTCCCCTCTCCGTGGGTGCTGTGCGCCTCAGCCCTCTCACTTTTGGGCCTGCCAAGCCTCTCAGGGGCCAGTCACACTTAGCTTCCCAGCCACATCGTTGCCAGCAGCTGGGAATTGCCGGAAGCTGGGGTTCACTGGCACTTCTGGGTTCACTCCTGGGCAGGCTTGCCAGCGGTGGAGGAAGTCCAATGCGACTCCCAGAGGAGTTGAGCGGTGATTCCAGTCGCGCCCAGAATCCCGCTAGTCACAGGGGCTGGGGACCAGCTCCCTGCTGCACCTGGATAGGCCCACTGGTGGCAGCAGAAACCCAGTGCGGCTTCTGGATAAGTTGAGCGGTGACCTTGGCTGCACTTGGGGTCCCGTTTGTAACAGGGGTTGGAAGCAGCTCCCTGTTACAACGAGGCATATTTCTTTCAAATTAAAATGGCAAGATAAACACAGATATATTTATGGCTGCTATTTTGTCCACCTCAAAAACGTTTTCAACGGATCCAAGCTAGTGACATCTGGGCTGTGCATCACAGGCAGTCTAACATCACTTGCATGCCTTGACCTCGCTCCCCCTTTAAGCCACAAGCTTCAAGAGGATCTTTGACCTTGGCTTTTCATTCTGGATCTAAGTTAGAATCAGACTCTGAGCAGAAACCTTAGATCTAAGAATTAAAATCTTAAAACACCAGAAATTCACAAATGCAGTCAGAGTTTTGGTCAATTTCTATACTAGCCAAAATCTTTCCTTACTCAAAGTACTTCCTTACTTCAACGAGAGTTTTGTCTGAGTTGCACACAGATCAAGGACTTCAGTATTTGGCTTCCTGTGAGTTCTTACATCATTCTTAAACTGAAGAATACAGCCCCAGGCCCCTAGCATATTGATAAGACCTTGACCAGGAGTTCACCAGGGAATTGGCTGAGGCTGCATGCTCACGGTGTATGGTTGTCATGGGAGACTAACTACCCAGACATCTCGTGGGAGGACTGCTCAGCCAAATCCGAGCAGTCGCAAAGCTTTCTCTCGTGAGTGGATGACCCCTATCTGACACAGGAAGTCTATGGGCTGACAAGAGGCAAAGCACTGCTTGACCTTGTACTGGCAACCGGGGATGACCTAATCAGTGACCTAAAGATCGAAGGGAAGCTGGGTGACAGTGAACATTAGCTGATCACCTTCACCATCTGCCGTAAAGCTGGCAAGTCAGTCAGTAATACAGAAGTCCTCGACTTCAGGAAAGCTGACTTTGACAAGCTAAGGAGGCTTGTCAGAGAGGCCCAAAGGGCCACAACCCAAAGGAGAGGGGAGTTCAGGATGAGTGGTTGCTCCTCAAGGGAGCAATCCTGGATGCTCAAGCAAAGTCCATCCCGTCTTGGAGAAAAGGCAGCAGAAGGGCACAGCAGCCCCCTTGGCTCTCCAGGGAACTGGCAGACCTCCTGCGTCTTAAAAGGAAGACCTACAAAGGATGGAGGACTGGAACCACCACCAAGGAGGAATACTCTGCTCTGGTCCAGACCTGCAGAGAGCAAACCAGGGAAGCCAAGGCTGCGATGGAACTCCAGCTACAAATATCAAGGACAATGAAAAGTCCTTTTTTAGATATGTGGGGAGCCAGAGGAAAAGCAAGGGCAACATTGGACCCCTGCTAAACCAGATGGGGCAACTGACAGCTGATGCCCAGGAAAAAGCCAACTTGCTAAACGAGTACTTTGTGTTGGTCTTTCACCAGTCCCATGGGACACCCCTGCCCACTGTGGGTCACGAGGCCTGGGTGAGGGAGATTCCTTGCCCTTCATTGAAGCTGACCTTGTGAAGCAACACCTTGACAGACTGGATACCTTCAAGTCAGCTGGCCCTGACAGGTTACACCCAAGGGTACTCAAGGAGCTGGCAAGCATCATAGCTCAGCCCCTGGCATGAATCTTTGAGAGCTCTTGGTGCTCTGAAGTGCCCGAAGATTGGAAGAGGGCCAATGTCGTGCCTATCTTCAAGAAAGGGAGGAAAGTAGATCCGGCAAACTACAGGCCCATCAGCCTGACCTCTATCCTGGGGAAGGTCTTGGAAAAGATCAAAGAGGCCATCCTTAACAGACTAGCTGAAGGCAATATCCTGAGGGATACCCAGCATGGGTTTGTTGCAGGTAGGTCTTGCTTGACCAATCTCATTTCCTTTTATGACCAGGTGACCTATCACCTTGACAAGGGGGAAGAGATTGACGTTGTATATCTTGACTTTAAAAAAAGCCTTCGATCTGGTATCCCATGATCACCTCTTGGCTAAACTGGCTAACTGCGGCCTCGACCTCACCACGATCCGCTGGCTGGGGAATTGGCTCCGCAGTAGGCCTCAGAGGGCGGTGGTTGACAGGAGCCAATCATCTTCATACACGGTCACCAGTGGGCTCCCTCAATGCTCTGTCCTAGTGCCTATACTATTTAACATCTTCATCAATGATGCGGACATTGGTTCCTGTGTGTATCAGGAAGCACATCTACATGATCAATTAATGTGCTTTAGGTAATGCATATTAAATCTAGTACCTCCATTGTGAGTTCTTTCACCAGTTTTTTTGTGATGCTTGCATGCACATTAAAATAGGCCAATGTGCATTAAAGCCAGGGAAAGTAAAATCTACTGTTCAATAGGGTTGTGCGAAACACTATCGTTCTGTCTCAACATCCATTTTGCCATTTCAAAGGGACAGCATTTCATTTCATTGTTTTGTTTCAAAGCACTGTCCCATTTCGTTTTGTCGAAACTGTTTCGCTGTTTCGACGCATTTTAATGTTTTGCCCATAGGCTATAATAGGGAATCATGAAAATGCCTAAAACATTGTCATTTCTTGCCTGATTTGGATGAAAATTGCCGTGATGGTAGCCCCTTCTGAGTGCAAAAAGCCTGCCATATTTCAAGGAGATACGTGCAGAGGTTTCTGAGAAACTGTACCTCAAACTGTTCAAAACACAATTCCTGACACTTGCCGGCAGCGGCAGTCTTCTCTCATCCAGTGCACAGATCTGGGGGCCTGCATGCCCGGGAGGGCTGTGCTGGACTCCTCCTGGAGGTACAGAGCCCCAGATCTGTGCACTGGATGAAAGGAGGCTGCTGCTGCTGCCTGGGACCGGCGCTGGGAACAGTCTGCACCCAGCACCGAAGAAGACTGCTGCTGCCACCTGTCCCAGGAGGCAGTGGCAGCCTCCTCTCATCTAGTGTGCATATCCAGGGGCTCGCACCTCTGGGAGGAGTCCGGCACAGCTCCGCAGCCCTCCTGGAGGTGCGGACCTCCAGATCTATGTGCCGGATGAGAGGAGACTGCCAGTGCCACCTGGGACTGGAGCTGAAGCCCAGTAAGCCCGGCTTTGAAACTCGAAACATTTTGAATGCCTTATTTCATTTCAAAGCTGTTTTGAACTCCTTGGTTTTGTTTCAATGTTGCTGTTTCGACCTCAAAATGCCCTGAAACAGCTTTGAAACAAAACACCCAGTGAAATTTCGCACAGCCCTACTGTTCAATGACTGCTGCTTCTTGTTTTGGACTCTTATGTGAATGTCTTTGAACAGATCAAGTTAACTTTGCTGTTCCAAATTTGAAAATCTAGATAGGTGTTTGGTCTTACAAACCAGAAAGTATTTCAATTGCACAACATGAAAAGTGACTCTTCTACTGATACTTCTGATTGGAAAAAAACTGCCAGAAAAGAAATGTAAAGTTTGCTTTCTAGGAATGTTATCATGTGCAAGGGGCAAACTGGTCTTCCAAGAATAGTCATGAAAGTAAAGCTCTTTCACTAATGTTCACAGAAAGTGAACACCAAAGGGTCTTGAATGCAGCTGAAAATAATTATTAAAAAAAATTGAAATGGCTATTATTCACATAATATTTTGCATTATTTATCAATATATTTTAAGTTACAGTAGGAAAAGGTCTCGTGAACTTACACTACGCTTAACACATATGAATACACACACACACACGCTCAAAGCATTTATTCATCTTTAGCAAAAAAACCCAAACCTATGAATATGAGGGATTGTCATTAAGATTAACACTAATCAGTATTTGCATAGTAGTTTATACATTTGGTGTTATGGAGACATCAATTAATGCTCTGAACTACTCAGTCCCATGGCATATTTGGCATTGATGAGGCCACAGCTGGAGTACTGTGTTCAGTTCCGGGCATCACAATTCAGGAAGGACGTGGGTAACATTAAAAGGGTACCAAGTAGGGCCACCCATATGTTTAGGGGCCTGGAGGATAAGCCCTATGAGAAGAGACTCCAGGAACTGAGTTTGTTCAGTCTGAGCAAGAAAACCAAAAATTCTAATCTAGGCTCCATTATCAAATCCCTCTGTGATTTTGCCCAAATCACAGTCTCCCTACCTCAGTGTACTTATTCAGAAATAATACAACTTAGTTCCCTACCTAACAGAAATGTTTGGGAGACTAAGGAGCTAATGTTATGTGACATTACTTGGAAAAGAATCATTGAGGCACTTCCTACCATAGTATCTAAGCTCTAAACGATCTTGAGATGAAGCTTGACCAGTGGGATTTGATCAGGTTTCTTATGTGGGTATGATTCTTTCGGGCATCAAGGAAGATGTAAAAGTGCACAAAGAAAAAACTTTTCTTAGCTGTATCTACACAAAGTAAGGGCATTGTCCTCAACATGAAAAGCAGCTCTGGGTGCGGTGTCTTCACTCTTCCTCAGTGCAAGAGAAGGGTGAGATTACGACTCAGATGTTAAGATTTAGTATATAGCCCCTGTCAGACTTGCAGCTAAAGGCACGATGGGATCTGATGCATGAGCCACACAACTGTGCTTCTGACCATGCCACGCATGCATGGCAGGAGGTGTGATTGTGAGACTGAGCATCAGATTCCATCATAGTGATCCCAAGCTCCCCCTGCACCAGCAAACAGCAAGTTTCCATGGCAGGGAGCCCCATCAGCTGATCCGGGCTCCTAGCCATGGGGCGTACCATGTGCTCCCGCATTTGGAAGCCCCATCAAATGATCTGGGCTCCCAGCCTCAAGGGTGCATGGTGTGCCCCCAGCTGGGAGCCCAGATAAGCTGATGGGGGTGCACCAGGCCACAAGTTCAATTAATGGAGTGACAGGGACCAGCCACAAAGTTATTACACATTTTTTGTGGAATAACTTTATGACTTATTCCTTGTTTTATGAAACCATTAATTGCTTTAATGTGTGGCCAAGTTACAATGCAAGACATGATTAACTGGTTAATCACGTCCTAAGTGTAAAGTTTGGCAGGGGCCTAGTACAAACAAGTCTGCCTTTTCTTCTTTTTTTCCTTGCTCATTTTTATGGCCAACATATTTTGTTTTTTTCCCCCCAAAACATCTGAGGGGTTGAAGAGGTCAGGAACCAAGTACTACTAAGTGGGATCTAAATGTGTAAAAATAATAAAACAAAATGAATAGATACAGGTAAAATAATCCTAAAACAATGACAGCTCTCTTTATTGTAAAAGCCAAAGAATAACATAGATAGTAAAACTTTTAATAACCTCTTTCTACATGCAAAGTGCTCTCTTATTCAGTGTCCTGCAATCATGCCATGGCCAGCCAGAGCTGATTTTTAAGGTTTTTCATTTTGCACATAAAGCACTCAAGAATAGAAGGATGATTCCAGGAAAGAGAAGTTAAAAGTTAAATGGCCAGATTTTCTACTCATGTTGGCATAAATCAGAAACGTGCACTTTGCAGTCAATGGAATTGTACTGGTGTGGAGCTGAAAATAAGGCCCACACTCTTCACAAAGCACAAAGTATTGCCACTAGGAAACTAATTTTAGTTCTAGTCATAAGATGATCAGTGAGGAAGGCAACAAAGTAAAAATGGACAGATATAAAGTATTAAGTTTGAACAGATATAACAGTTGAATAAATTAACAGATATAAAGTTTGGTTCAAAGGTCACATACATTCACTATCAGTATCATAAAATTATGAACAAAGGGCTGTGAAAAAGCTTAGCTTTTAAGTTGTCCAAAGCTTAGTTTACGGGACTGCTCTGGGAGTCTGGGATTCCCACCATGATTCCAATCAGAAGTTTGTCTTTGATAGAACGAAAATTCTTCAAATGTGAGATGTTTCCCTGATACACTTTAGGTTTAACAAACCAACATTTCCTATGAAACAGTTTGGTCAGAAAATTTCCAGTTTGATCTAGTCAGAAAAAGCCTGGATTTTCTTCTAGTCCTTCCAGTAGCAAATGTACAGATAATTTCATAAGCCCAGTGCTTTGAGTAAAGATCACAGAATCAAGCTTGGTTTACCATTTACAATTTTATCTCTGCACTATTTAAACAAATGCAATCTGAAATTCTTGCAAGTCCCTATACTCTGTTCATGGACTGACCACAGATTGCTATTTCACCTGACCCAATGGTGCAACCTGCTCCTTTTTAACTGAATGCATCACAGGCAAGAGGGTGGTTCTGATGTTAAAGAAACAAGAGTAAAAGGTATTTTGGTTTTGTTCTTACACTTACTGCAGGCTCGCAAACTTGGGCAATTTACTCACACATTCTGTGCCTTAAGTTACCCAAAGAAAGGGACAAAATTACTTTAAACTGTCTTAATGCAAGAAGAGGGGAACCTGGCCCCATACAGAGGAACCTGAAGTCTTTTCTACTTTATACTGGTTGCCAATGCCTTCTCCCAAAAGCTTGAGAAGAAAGATATTTTTTTTTGTGATTTCTTAGTTTGTCTAATAAAAGGTATCATTTCTGAACTAAGAGTTCTGGTGCTTTGCATTTCTTTTTTGTCTCAGACCAACCCAGCTACCAAATACATCCCTGAATGCCTTTCTAGGCCATTCAGCGTGGGAAAGTATGAAATGTAAAGCTACAATTACGTCTGATAAAAGTGACAGGTATAGCTATCAAACTAATTAAGATGCATTCAAAATACCTGGGCGCATTTATACACATACATTTTCATGCTGCGATGTGCTGGAGACCCGGCGCGTAGGAAGAGACTCGATTAATCGATTCTGCTCCACACATGAGCTGATGCACACTGCGCTGCATTGCATGCAGTTGTATAAGTGGCAAAATACACATGAGAGTGCAGAAAATGGCGGTGGTGCGGTTTTTAACTAAATTACCTTTTATGTGTTTTAGTTCAATGGCACGCATTTCACCATTTATATAGAAGTATGCACCGCTGCACTGAGCGCTTTTAAAAGCACCCAGTGCTGCAGTGCAAGCATGTGTACGAATGCCGAGACATCCTAGAGCAGCAAAAGAGAAAAAGGTGACAATATGATTCTTCATGGAACAGATAAAGATACAAAGACATGTTTGCCAGCGCAAATAGGATCACTGCAGGCACTAATATTGCCAAGGAATCAAGCCTACTTAATACATCAAAGAGGCTGTAACATAAACATCCTTTGAGTGAAACATTTTAGTAGTCTTATTATTCATTAACTATTAACAGTAATTATTTGTAGGGCCTTTGGGCATTTGTTGTTCTGGGTACTGTGCACACAGAGAACAAGACACAAAGAGCTTGCTTGCAAAAGTCAATAAAAGAATACAATAAATTGATGGTGGACTAGAGGTAACAGTGAGACAAACATAAGATGTGTCCTGAAAAACAAAATCAAATAAAAACATATATAGACTGAAATAAGTGCCAATTTTTAAATTATTTTGAAAACTATGCTTCTGATTTGATTTCAAAGTTTACACTGTTCTCCTCACAAAGAGAGGTAGTCATGTTAGTCTGAAATCAGGCAGAAGGCAGCATTAAAGGTTCATCTTATAAACTAACTGTATCAGAGACGCATACGTTTCATGAGCCACAGCTAACTTCATCCTCACAAAGTAAAGATCTGAAAAACAAAGGACCATGCCATTAGGAATAGCATAATTTGCTCATAAGATTATATACAAGTAAGTAGGGGAGTGACTCCACTAATGCTTAATGATACATTTCCAAGCAAAATTCATTTGAATTAGATACTTCTAGAAACTCAGCAAGATGTCCTGAGCAGTAAACAAAAAGGTTTGGTCTTCATTCCTGTCTACTCTCTGAGCACTTGCTAAAATTCAAAACTAACAAACATACTTGCTACAGAAAATAATGATAATTTGGCTGCGTCTTCTGACCAGGTCTGAATTGGTACCAATACTTAGATATGAACGTTTCCATGTATGTAATAGGAGTTTAGAGACCACGGTGATGAGTGTGATATAAAAAGTGATAGATAGGTAGATAGACAAGTAGACAGATAAATAGGTATCTCTTTATCAGTCCTCTGAGCCATCCAGTTTCCCTGTGCACAGAGCAGACCCTGGAGAGTTGGTTTAAGGCAGTGGAACTTTTATATGACGGTGTGTGTGTTGCATAAATATGTAAATAAAGAATAGTTCTCTAATTTTTCATATAGACTTTATATTCATTTTAAGGCCACGCTTTGTACTCCTCGCTCAGGCAAAATTGTCACAGAAGTAAATGGTAGTCATGGCTAAGTAAACATAACTGCCCTTTACAAATAAAATAGCTGTATAAAAAATAACTAAGTAGTAATGAGATTAAATTAAGCCAAAAAGAATTAGGCTGAGTATCAGGGGAAATTTCTAAACTAGGAAGTCTGCTAGGCTGTAGAAGGGAATAGACCCAATGCTGCATCCACATATACATGCTCATATCCTAAGTACACAGGCTTCACATAGGAGAGGCAGAAGAATTTGGAGGCAAGCAGCATGACAATTGTTTTGTTGGCCATGACCCGTCACCACTCAGAGCACTATATGTACAACCATATTTTTTGGCTAGATCTGTGGAGCTCCATAAACACAAATCAATGGCAGTTATGTACCTATTTACATCTGTAGGCACTTGTATATCTTTAAGAACCCAAAAATAACAGATTCCTGACTCTACAGTGTCCCTGAGCTTTGTCTTTCTCCAATACCCATAGTGAAAAGCACTGCACACAACTCTGCCCTCCTTCCATGCAGTGAAACATTTGACCACCCTCCTTCCACGCAGTGAAACGTTTGACCAGTAAGCACTAAAAGATATTTCGCAAATTGTTTAAAGCAGGGCTCTCCAACTTTGCAGCAATCAGGGGCTGCATGCCACACACGCTGCAGACTATGGGGCTGCACACTGCTCAGGGCATTTGCCCTGCACGTGATTCTCCATCTACTGTGCAGGCAGCCCAGTTCCCCACTGCCATGCATGCAGCCTCACCCTGCTTCCAACCAGGCCCACTGCACAGGCAGCTCCCTTCTCTGCTGCTGCATGCAGAGCAGGAAGCTGGCTCCAATGCTACACGCACTGCAAGGACAGCTCCCCCAACCACGTGTGCAGCCTGACAGCCCAGGCCCCCCACTTTGCTTTCCTGCCTGCAGGAGTGGGAACACAAAACAGAAGCCAGGGAGGGAGAGGGAGTTCAGAGTTTGATGCTGCCACTGCATCAAAACAATGAGGGGTTCAGGGACAGGAGCACGCAGGCTGCAGGTTAGCCCTTTGCGGGCCACATGCAGCCTATGACCTGCCAGTTGAACAGCCTGGTTTAAAGCAAAAGGGGTCTGGAAAAAAGCAGTAGAGAGTGCAAGGACCAGCCCTCCACCACTAGGAGACTGATCAGGGTAACCCACTAATAATTTCTCTTTTCTCTCTAATCTCTCCACTGACCCAGAAATAAAGGTTTTTCACACAGCTAGAGCAGAATTGTTAAAACAAAATCCACTGATGCAGAGCTCAGCTCTGATTCTGGTTTGTTATGGGAGTATAACCAAGATCATTTCTCGCAAAAACCTATGGGTAATCTTGCAAAATATCTATTAGCAGACATCCTATGCTGCTAAAAACAGTCTCATATTGCTTATCCCACTGAAGACGCAGCCTCATTAAAGGTTGCAAACTAGCCTACACATGGTTGCTTCTATCAGCATTCCAAGAGATTCCATATAAAACCTGTATCCCAACCATTTTTAAAGCATTCATTTTAATAATTTTACTTCTTTGTGCGGATATTTATTCTACTTTATCTTGTAGGGGGTGTTAACTATGGGTCAACAATGAAGTGAACAGTAGTGCACTATTTGCTAAAATATTAAAAAGAACCCATTACTTTTTTGTATCTGCATTGCAACCATCACCCATTGCACACTAGATTCCATTTTTCCTCTGTTTAGGTGTAAATAACACTTCATGTGTATGATGCTCCCCCTTTCATATTCATTACTGTCATAGATTTGAAAAGAAAAAAGCAGAGGTCATTTATTAGAGGTTACTTTTCATGCAAAACACCCTGTGGTTGCTGTCATTCAGAACTACTTAGTCTACGCCCTCAGTCATCTATTAGCAGGGCTTCAGGTCATAACCTTTTGTGGCATTTGGAATTCCAGAACCTCTGATTAGTGCAGTATTTACATATCCTTCAGAAAAAAATGTTCCTCTATAGAAATGCATGAAGTGTTGTAAATGTGTTTGGCCTTTTGTCTGGAATACATATGAACTCTGAATTCAAAGTAGGGTGCATTAAACTATATTTGTTTGTCATGTTATAGCTAGGCTCATAATTGGAGCACAAACAGAAGGCAGTCTCTGATACAATTAACAGACACCACTCATTTGAACTACCTTCAGCACTGTGATCCCTTTTTATATTTTTCTCAATCAAAGGAATATCTGTGCCTGCTCCAGGTTTGATTTAATGGCTTCCGCAGGGATCCAAATGGTGAAATTTTACTGGAAGTTGCAAGACCTTATTGAATTATTGCATCAGCACATGCTAGAAGATATCACCAATCATGCACTTTTTGATCTCTGATAACACAGAAACATCATTCATTTGCATTGCAGAATCAATACATGTTATTTTTTGTTGGATTTTGGAAATTAAGCCAAATTACATTGTTCCTATAACAGAAACAGCATTACTGACCCTTATTATGACTGATTGGTTGATTTAATTGATTTAGCTTGGTAGGAAGGAGATGTTAAGTGATATTAAGCAGATTTCCCAGAGGTGCTTGGCACTTTTATCATAGTTTCTCATGTATTTCAAGGAAACAGTTTTTAACCTGGAAGAATGTTCACAGCACATGACAAAGCCCATAGAGAATATGCTACATGCCCAAAAGAGAGTGGCTGAAACGAAATGTGGAATTTAAATCACCCAAATAAGGAGAAAGTTTGACTACGGATCTGGCTGAGTTCAGAACTGCCTCCCTCCCCTCATTACCTTTCTTCAGTTGTTTTATGGTAGATTTGAATGTTAATGTCCATGGTAGAAATACCTGACAATCTTAAAGACTGGACTCTTCTGTATACCCACAGAATAGGTACAGAACATGCACTGGTAATTCACATTGAAGTCAGTGGATAATCTGCTGCTCCCCTTTTTGAGAAGAAATTAGCTCCTCAAATTGGTGTATGTAGAGCTTTGCAAGGGTAGAAATGGTATAGAAAGTATACACCACATTAAAAAAAACCCCAAACTTGTTTTCTTTTAGCCAATTAACCAGATATCTTTCAAAAGTAAACTCATCCTAGTGATTGTTTGGTTTAGAATGAAAAGACTTTGGAAATTATGTGCATGTCTCTTGGAAATGATATTTAAGATGAAAGTTGATTAATTCATGGGAAGAATTGTCTGCCTCTTATTTATCGTGATGGGCGAGGTCAGAATCAAAAGAACACCAGTCACTAGGAGGCATTGCATTTTAGGCCTAGGTCACCCAGAATAGTTATTATGATGTGTTTACTGCATTTCCAGTCTCATTTAGCTTCTGCTAGTATCTGCATCTGAATCAAATATTCTCAACTAAGTTAAAAAAATTAATTAAATTGAATACAGCTTTGGTCAACTTTTACTGTAAAAACAACACTGTACACACTTGTAGAGGATCTGATCTATAAAAGTAGGACCCACTGTTGTTTTTCAAGACCTCCTGAAGTTTGTGGGGTTTTAAGTTCAGAGGTTTTGAAGTTGGAACAGGCCTTAAAATTTGAATCTGTCTCTAGATTCAGTTCTGGATCATTTTCCTTCCATCCATCCTGATGTTCAGCAGGAGTGGATTTTGGTTCTGATTATCTTCATTTTTTAATTCTGATTCTAACAGAAATATGCACACAAGCAAAGGACAAAAAAGAGTTTAGTGGATGCCTCACAGGTATAGGACAGGTCAGATCTGTATTGCTCTTTATTGCCTGGCTGGTCTATAGAGTTTGCACAAAAGCTACCTAAACATGGAAGCCATAATTAATTTTAAAAAGACAACTGGGGCTTCTGACAGACATCTTTGGGCTGAGAGTCCCTTTACATGCTCAGGAACAGTCAATTAATGTTTCTGAGATTGCCCAATTCTCCTATTCCTAAGAGAAGCCATGATTGTGCCCCACCCTGATGCTGGATGTTGGATTTCCTTCTGAGGTGAACCACACAGCAAAAAAGGGAATGGAGGGAACTTTTAATAAGGAAAATTGTCCGTCTTCTGTAGCTGCTGTTTGAAGCAAGTCCTGTAGTATCGTTGCCCAGCAAAGGGGAGACAGCCAGCTGTAAGATGGATGGGAACGTATTTGTGTGAGCTCCCCTTTGCTTAGAACTGCTCCACAATCCCTGGCTAGACAGGAGGGATTTTTAATTTAGCAAGCCTGCTTTCAATTAGTCAATCTGTCGTACAGCCATGATACTTGAGGCCTACCACAGTCTGTTAGGCTGCAAAAGATCCTCAATGTTTCCTGTTGCATAGAGCATTAAAATATTACACCCTGGGCTCTCTTAGGTGGTTGTGAATTGATATAATCAATTGCAACAATGAAAACAGCATTTTAAACACAGGGAGTTTGATGAAAAGCAGAGTGCGCCAACAGACACAGGGCCAACTGGGTCTCAGAAAAAAACGTTCTGGTTCCTGGTTCTGTCACTAAACCCTCTGTTTGAGCTTTGACAATCTATTTTACTTCTGTCTTATGCCAGATCCCAGAGGCTTACCTCGGCACTTCTGCACCTTGGAAAATGTCAAGGCATGCACCAGCATCAGTGGCTGGGCTGTTGGCTGCAGTGGCAGCAGCTGGGCCAGAAGTACAACAGCTGCTATTTTTGCAGACCACTCCCCAACTCAGCATCCAGGGCTGTTGCCCTGATCACCCCATCTTACCTTACCTGGTCACCAAAAGGCATTTAGGTGAAGGGAGGCATTCAAATAACTTTCTGGATCTGACCCCAGCAGTTTGAGGTAGGTACTAGGTATTTATGCAGTGGCTTATACTGTGATACCTTGTGCAGGGTTGAGACCTCAAGGCACTGTTGTCAAACTGTATATACTTTTAATACACCAAGTACTGCTGTATTTTCTCTCATACATAAACTAACTCCCCAAGAATGAAATCTCTCTTAAGATTGTCTGACCCACACAGAATCTCACTGCTTCAATTCTTGTACCATTGTACTATAATTGTTGCATTACTATTTAAGCAGCTGAGTCAGTTGGACTTAATGGCTCATTGTTCTTCTCTCTAGAGGTATTAAAGATTGTCTCTCCTTTTTAGTGACCTTTATATTCCACTAATCAAGCCCCTTCTTAGGGATGTTTTGCTGTCTGATACTTTCCTATTTCACTGGTTTAGAGATTTCTTTGTTCTTTTCAAAATCATAAATGTACTCAAGGAGACCAGTCTTCAGCAACAGATAGGGTTTTAGCTTCAGTTAAATGAGAAAGAGAGGGTGACTCAACTGAAGGGTATTTCCCTGCTTTATGCAGCCATAACTTTGGAAAAAAAAATTTCTTCATTCTTCTTTTCAAAAACAAGGTATGTATTGGAGCATGTTATATGCAACCAAGTATGGTATTTTATAACATAGCTGGCCCAGAGCCCTACATCCAAATTAAATTATAGGTCCCCAGCATGCAAAGCTAAAATCAAGGTTAGATAAAATCTGAAATTAAAGTTGGTAGTAAAGAAAAGGGGCCCAAAGGTGCACATACACACAACTAAAATTTGGTTACAGTTACCTGCATGGTGTTCACTACAGTAATTGTGCAGACTTTACTACAGAAAAGTGTGTCACACAAGGGAATTAAGTGGAAGGTGATTGTTAGATATGTTATTTTGCCTTGCAAATACATTTGTCAGTGGAATACACATATGTATTCCATAACAGAGTTGGGATCTCAAATGATTCATTTTTTATTTGATTTGTAGTTTACTGCTAAGATATCATAATAATATTAATTTTTAAAAGCCAACAGAAATGAAAAACATCTGAAAAATCACTTTTCATTTATCTCAGTCACTAATATCTCTCTCTGAATGTTCACAGAGCATTCCATGAAAGATACAATAATGCCATTTTTAGTCAGTGTCTAAATTTCCAGCTGCTGAGAAAAGGCATATTGTGCTTCTGCCTATAATAATAAAATGGATACCATCATCCCTAAGTATCTAGATCCTTACTTTTTCAAAGTGGTAAAATCAGCCCCACAATAAGCCTTTTGCCCAGAGTTGGAAACAGAAAGCTGTGGCTGTATGCAAATGTATTCAATTTAGTTTTGCCAAAGACAGGAGTCATGAATAATTAAAAACAAACAAACAAAAAAAACCCTCTCCTTTAACTCAAAAATAGGTTCTTATTTTTAATTACCCAAGCAGCATTTGTGTTCCACTGGGAAGTGAAGATGGACATTGGTAAAATACAGTGTCCAGTAGTTTTCAACTTTAAGTGAAGTCTTATTGCAGCATACACTGAAAATGTGTTAATTCCTACATTTATTACCTATGGACAAAGTCTTCTTGGCAAGAAACTCTTCAACACTGGCCTATTAACATGTCTAAGGCAGCTCATGAACAGAAACATTTCAGAATCTAACTTGTTTGTTGAAGACTAAAACCCAGATTTTAGCCTATAATAGTGCCTCCATGAATTGCTCCAGAAAGGCACCAAAAAAGAATTACCCTGATGCAAGAGCACCCTCAACAAGCATGGGTCTACTATGTGAATCAATGGGTGACATTTCAAAGAGATGAGAGGCACAGTCTGAGCAAGATGCACTCCAGTAATGCATGACTGATGAAACAGCCCTCTGGGTGCCATTCCAAGTCAGCATATGTGGCTGTTCTAAATTATTCCAGTAATAGAACTTGTTCAGCTATCCTGGGAATTGGAAGACCTCAAAAGGAAAGCCTCGCTCCTATATTCAGATTTTACGTTGACTGCTGCATGGATTAGAACTGAAAAATGTAAAAATAATAATAATTTCAGTGGGTCTTGTACCCATCACCATTCTCTCTAACCAGCCTCAAATTCTACTGTCAAGTGCGTGTACCTACTAAATTGAGCAAATACACATCATACAAGTTATATTATTTCATCGCATTAATGACAAAAGTGAAATTCTAACCACTGTGTAAGAGAAAACAATAACAAAATTTAAATGCCTACAGAACATTTCCTCTCCTCTACCATACTACTTAAAACCTAGCTGTTTTGGCAGGGTCAGAGAAATAGAAAAGCAATGGATGTTTTAAAACCTGTAAGACAAACTGTTTGGAAGTGGTTTGACATACAGGAGGGAGCATTTTTATGGATGGAGTGCAGTAGTTATTTATTTCCTGTACCAACAGAAATTTGGAGTGGAATATAAAAAGTGAGGCAGTTCTATTTGTGCCTATAGAAAGCCCCTGTTTTGGCACCCCGTCAGCCCCATTTGAACTGGAACTTATTCAAATATTTTCCTTACACATGTAAGTATAATTCTTTCTAGCCTTGCTTCCAAATGAAAGTGACTAATTCTGTACAATATATAGATTTGATAAAGTTGACTGAGAATTACAGTTAAGGAGGAAAGACAGTTTATTATTTTACACTATATAGGACTCCTTATATGGTTGAGGCCTGAAAAATGCATTTAATTCAAAAAAAGATTTGTTCTTTCATTGGACAATTATTCCAAACTGTTTTGCCATGGAGAAAAGTAATCCTGCATATGTTTTATGAACATATGTATATATTTTTTCCTTTTGCTGAAATATTTGCTTGATCAACCCTTGATAGTTTCAGAAATAAATATGAATGCATTTGCTTAAAATAACAAAACCACACACAATACTTAACTCATTACGATGATTTAGCTTTGGTTCACTATTTCTTTTGGCTGAAGACTCTGGATGAAATCCCATGTATACAATCTTACATTTTATACCAATACTTTGACTTCAGGTTATAAAGTAATCTCTGTCAGAGACTGTGCCCCAAGTAGTTTAAAAAGGCATCTGCTTATGGAATGGTCTCGTCAAAAGGACACGTGCAAAATAGATTATAAAAACTAAATTTGATTACTGCATTATGCTTTATGTATGTTATTGCAAAGAATTATCCAAGGCAGTAAACTCAGATCCCCCACTACACTTAAAAATGAACACAGACAGTTGCTAAGCAAAGTGTTGTAACCACAATTATAGAAAATAATCATGCAACTATTATAGAAAAACAAAAGGAAAATGTTCATCCTTTCCTTTCTAAGTGTGTAAGAGAAGAGGAGGAGGACAAGTGAAAACTACTAAGCTATAAGTTCAATTTAAAGAAATCCTATAAAAATATATTAGTACATCTTTGCAAAGACCCTTGTGCTGAAAATTTTTACTGGCTTTAAGGCAAAATGAATGGTCCTTTGTGGAATCCCTCCTTAAATAACTTAAATTTATGTCCATCTACTTCATGACACACTTGGATGTTATTGAGGCAACCAGCAGAGTGATGCAAGTGTTGCATCTCTGAGGGTACTGAAAATGCTTTTCTTATTGAAAAGCATAAAGGGTCAGATTCTGTCATATTTACACACATGACCCCACACATGGAATCATACCTGTGAACTTTACTTAAGAAGTAAAATATTGCAGGAGCAATAACATGAGAGCTGGCTTAGTTTGGACTTCAGAACATGGTTCTAATTTTGCTTGTTACAGATTATTATCCTCTGCTGCCAGCAGCTGCTTTGCATCTTCCCCTTTCTGTATACTAGGTTTCATAAATATATATTTATGCATGCATATACACATCTATATATGTAGGTAGATATGTATATGCATTTCTGAAATATATATATTTCAGAAATCTAGTATAAAGCGGGGGGGGGAGGAGATGCAAGATATATGATGGAAGGTGAACTATCAGTTAGAAACCAAGTTAACCTGTTTTCAAAGTAATGGTTAGTAATGGAGATCATTTCTTTATTCAAAGGAGATATACAGAAGTATTGCCTTGGCTATTTTAAATTGCTAAGCTATACCCCATGCTGTCTGCAAACAACAGTATGGAGCAATCCACTGTAGATGCTGAATATACTATGTAACGGAGGTCTCCCTGTCTAGCCAGAACTAACTCTTTTCTTCAATAGAAGAGAAATAATGAGACAACCTCACAGCATTTTAGTCCACTTCTTCCCCATAAAAGGTCTCAAAGAAATGCAAAGTACCACTGAAGAGTTCAAAGACATACCTCAGAACGTGACTGCACATGCAAGGCATGCTGGCATATTCAAGACTTGATAGCTCTATTGGAAAAAATAGAAATAAAAAAGGTTCTGCATACACAATACAATACAATACACAATATCTAGTTCTACTCTCTGGAACTCAATGCATTCATTTTGCTCACTGAGCAAACTAGGTCCCAGTGTGTAACACATACAATAAATCTATCTAGTTCTTCAGAGAAGCTGATTTCTAGAGAAGCTAAAAATTACTTGGTGTGAATGATGCAGAGGCTGATGCAGCTGAATTTATAAACTGGGTTGAAAAGTTTGACATGTGGAATTAGATTATGCCTATAATGCATCACTAAGTAATTGATATGTACATTAAATGCAAAGAGGGAACCCAGTTAACTCAACTGTAACTTTTTTTTTTTTGGCAGAGTGTATAACTTGGCCATCAGTTAGTTGCTAGGTGAACATTAAAAAAAAGAAAAACAAAAAAAAAAACCAGATTTCCTAGTTTATTAGCTGAATAAAAATGTGTCTTGTAATTGAGTGGTTCTTATAAAGAAAAGCACAATGGAGTAGATAGGGACGTACTAAGGCATTTTCTAGCCTGTATAGGAAAATAATTTTGGAAGTTTCACTTTATCGTTCAAGAATTGCAAAAGCTCATGTTTAAATTCATTAAAATATCAGCATCAAAGGTGGGGGGAAACCTCAAGATTGTCAGTCTTTTATCAGTTAAAAGAAAAATATTTAGAGTTCACAAAAGGCTACTAGGAGTGAAATAAAAATCCTTCAGAAAAGAAATCTCAATTTTATAACAACTATTCAAGCATATTTCAAGCCTTTTGGTGATGATCTGCATTTATTTCAAAGAGACTAAAGCATTCCCTCTGTAATTACTGGAATGTCTGCACTGATCCAATGCCGATTACAGTTCAGAGTCTTAAATCTCTAATCTGTCTGAAATGTTATTAAATATTAGATTTTTGTGTGATTTGTTTTCTTATCACTTTACTTGTAACTTTACTGCCACTCACCGCCATGAGACCTTGAGCATGAGGCTGCTGCTTTAATCTAAATTTGTTACACTAAAAATGCAAAATTAAAGAAAAATGAGGAAAGTTTAATATTACCAAGGAATGTGATTGATAACATTGTGTCATTTTTTAGTTTTAATATTATAAACTGAATTTTATGTTCCTCTACCCTAACAGTGACATATTTAACATTTTAAGACTGGATATAATAATTTTATGGGACAAAATGGGTATTATTAGATGATTATACTGTAGTACTTTGTCAAATCCTTGTATATTAAATACAAAAAAACTATAATAAAATAATGGTGAGAACTTGACTTCTACTAAGAGAAGAAAGATATCCATCCTTAAATCTCACCCTTGCTTTAAAATATCCCAGAGGTCTCTGGCCAGTGCAAGCTGTAATGTACAATACTTGATGCAATGTCTAACACACAGGGATCAGGGACAGTGAGAGTTTACAACATGGTGGCAGTTTTAATTTGAAAATGACAAAATAGGAGACATTTTTATATCCCTATGACTTCTGCTTTGCTTCCAGGCAGCTCCAGTTAAATATATGCCATATGGTGTCCAAAGGATGTATATCAAAGTGGGACACACTAGAGCATGCTATAAAATAGCATAGAGGCAGCATGGTATGGATCATGCTTCTCATGCATTTCCTGCCTGTGGACATCTTTAACTAAAGACCTTCTCTTTCTTCTTCAAATTCCTTGAAATAATCAATTGGGCACATATCCTCCTCCCCACTTTCAAGACTCTTAAAATCTAATCTCACTTCTGACTTGCTCTCTATGATGATACTGATTGGTTTGTATAAACATTTCCTTTTCTTGTCCCTTTTCCCTATCCTCTATCTACTTGTGTCTGTTTTTCCATCCTGAGGTTCTAGGCAAAGTGGGCTACTATAAAATATTAAAAATGTAATGGAAATTTGACCGAGGGCACTTAGCCATCATGTTGATGTTAATATAGGTATACATATTTATACATGCATTTTTATTTAAATAAAGGATTTCCCCCCTTCTGAACAAAGACTAACTTGGAACTAATTTTTATGGGTGAAGTCCAGATTCCTGACATGTCTAAACATTGATGAAACTCCGCTACAGCAAAGGTATTGCTACCATGTGCTACATATAAATGCTCTGAACAGCTCAATATGAGGTGGCACAATTACCTATATAGTTATATCTGTGACATGTAAATGTGTAAATGGAAAGGACAACACTAGCTCCACATCCTTTGGCAACTAGTGACATTTTCACGTTGTGATACAAACTGTGCAATTTCATTGTGCTTTGTCTGCCAGTGTCATTTTTAACCACTATCCAAGCAACATTCCTCCTTAATAGTCTATCCTTAAAGTGCACATAATAAAATGAGGCCACTGAGATTTGTACACGTCTGGCTCTCTCTACTGATTATAATTCACTAAGTAGAAATGCTGCACAAGGTCAGTTTATGTGGAAAAATCCATATCAGCAGAAGCACAAGTTGACCCTCTTTTCAGGGCAAAATGATAGCATTTGGAGTATGATATACTGTATAGATGACTAGGGCCCCAAAACAAGAAAGGTAGTTGTAGAAGAGAATAGCACAAAATACTAAATATAATTATATATACAGCGTATATACACAGTAAATGCTTTATAGTGGCACACACCACAGGTTTGTTGTTTAGAGAGCTCTCCTTAGGAAAGTGATCATCAAAATTGTAGATGCACAAACATTTCAGATTACTAAATTAGCAAGAATATGAGACTTGGAGTTTTTCAAATATATAGTAATTGCAGGGAAAAATTAAGATTCACAGTCCCCAGTGTGGGGCTTTGGTACTGGGGACCATTACATTTGACATTCATAAAAGAGTTAATTTTGAAATAGGCAGCTTTAAAGAGCTATTTAAAATGGTGTGACAGCCACATCCAATAAACTTTGATTCTGGTGATATAATGCCTAACACAATATCTTACTGGAGAACTGTATAGTCAGGGGTGTCCTGCTGATGAGATTTCTGGGCAGAGTTCTATGAAAAGTCCCCCTACCAAATGCAGTTCGGTTAAAATGCTAGTAGTAAGCCAAGTTGTAATTTCTCTATCTTGTCACTGGCTTCTCATCCCAAGTGAATGTCCTAAGCTTGGGCCATTCTGCCCTTTTCTATTATTTCCTCAGAGAAAATTTTTAAAATGTCTTAGTTTCATCCTGAAAAAGTTTTGAAATCTCAGAAAAAAACATCTCAGGGTAGAATTGTGTTTTCCCAATCTGCTCCAGACTCAGTTTCCAGTAGTCTCTAATAAATAGCACCAATCCAAGACAGATGTTGAGCTACAAAAATGGACACTCAGGGCTAGATTCTTCCCTGGTTTGTTTCTATCAATGGCAATAGAGTTAAACCAGAGATGAGTTTGGCACTTGGTTGTTCTGCATGCAATTTAAATCTCTTAGCAACAATAGCAAACATTAAGGGCCCACTACAGTCAAAATTACTGAGAAAGAAAACTAGTCCTCCCATCCAAAGCTTGTATTGGAAAGGTTTCAGTCAATCTTCCAAAATCCTTCCACAAAATAATACTGAGAGATTGTTCTTCGACCAAGACAGATTGTTCTTCATATAACATATAGGATGAACAGTATCCAAGGACTGCATGTGGAAACTAGTTCCTTTATAGGAAAAGAGAATCCTCTTTCAGAAAAATGCTCATAATTAAATGAACAGTGATTCCAAAGGACCTGCCACATTTACAGCAGGAGAAATTAAATCTGTCTGATCATACGCAGAAGAAATGACACTTTTGTAATCCAAAGCAAGGAAATGGAACTGGTTAATTTGTTTTAAGTTTCTCTTTTTCCTTCTCATTAAATAAAGGAAAAGAAGGGAAGAAAGCTAGAGGGAGAAAAAAGAAAACACTTAAGGAAGCTGGAAAGTTTTTTTTTTAATTTCGCCTTCAGAGATGTCAGCAAAATGTAAAAAGATGCAACTCAATGGAACAAATTGTTACAAGTATTAGGAGCCACATATTTTGCATCAGGCTCAAGTCCCAGTGGAGTTATAACAGTTAACAAGGAACAGCTAACAGTACTGTGAAGGTTTACTGCACTGACGTCATAGAGTCCTAGTGAAGTTATTTTCCTGACCTGTGAAACGGGACCAGCAGTATAGTCAGGGAAATGGTAGGGAAATTTCCTAGTGCTGGAAATGGCACAGAATGGTATATCTCTGAATCCATTCTATTCACTCAGTGTAATGGCATTTCAGTGAAAGGAAGAGCACTCTGTGTACTTAAAGACTGTGAGGTTCTGTTCTAAAAATGTCTAGCTTTGGATATATGAGTGGTGTACCTTGGCTCCTTTCTCTCTCAAAACCAAAGGAATATCCATCAAAAAGATGGATAGTTTTAAAGGAGCATTTCAGCTGAAATTCAAATGGTCATCCCCCCTCCCCCCTGCAAAAAATAAAAAAACAAACCAAAAAAGCCCAACACTAAGCAGCCTCTTCTAGAGCCATCATACCATAAAACTAATTGCAGGGACTATTTAATGTTATGACATGTTAGTAGCACAACACAGTCATAGTGCTTAGGCTTGTCAAAACAAATAAACTTTTTTTTTTTTTTAAATGAAATCTATTGCACAAAAGAGCTAAACAAATTATGGGGTAGAAGCAAATGTCTACTGCACCATCAGCATTCAAGACCTGAAGACAAGAGTGGAAACTTTCAGGGTCTGAATGCAAGAGTGGAAAAGCTAATTGAGCACAAATGAAAGGATCCATTACGGCTGGAAGGATAAGTAAGAGTACAGGCAGGACAATACTCTCATTTATGATTCAAATATCCAGGGATAGCGCAGCACAGCTTTAAATACAATTTACAGCCTTGATTACAAATGACTATGTGCATCAACTTGGAAGGAATGCAAAGACTATGAGAGAGAAAGCACCTGCCTTGTCTAAAAGGGAAGAAAAAGGGATAAGTGAAGCCTGAACGAGGCTGGACATTCACAAGCAATTGGAATGTACAGACTTATGGAATCACTTTTTTTTAGCTGGAGATCAACTGATTAGTGGGCAAGAAGGCCCACATTTAAAGCAACTGATTTGCTCAGTGAAAAGATTATAAGGGAGATTTCTACCAGATAATCACTGTGATGAGGGAAAAGGGAGTTCATACTGCCCCCATGTCTTCTGAAAGCAAAATTTAAAAATATGGTTGTGGAAAAGGCAATAAGCACCAGAAACACAGAACAAGGCTACACTCCTGCTCTCATGGTGGGGGAGGGAGCGGAAGAGAGGGCAGCTTTTTCCTTGACTTGCATAGGCCTTAAGCCACTCCTTTTCTTCTGTAAGGTGCCTTCATCTTCAGACTGCTCTAACTTTTTCAGCTACTTGAAGTTCTTATGGACTGTTACCTCTAGTGAATTATGATTTATTTATCCCAAAATGATGATAATTGAAGTGCCGCCTTAAAATAATGACAGTATTTGTTCTGTCCTAGACACAGGCACAGAGGAGGTTAGCCATGTTTGTCTGAAATCAGGCAAAAGATAATCTCCAGTGTCACCCCGTACTACATGGTTCAGAGAGGCAAGAGCTTTTGTAGGCAACAGACCGCTTTGTCAGATGCTATGAATGGACTACCTTCTATAGTAGGGATGAAATACTAGAAGCCGATAGATGGCATTAGCACCTCTGGGTGTTTATACGTGTGCTCTGGGAGTGGGGGGAGGGGGCACTTTAATTAGAGCTGCTCCAAGATCCACTCTTATTAAAGTGCCTGGAGCATCTCGTGTATTAATGTCCCTGTGCAAAGAATGGTGGTGGGGGTAATTTAACTAAAGCTCATGGCATGGTAATTACCAAGCTCCAGCAGACTCAATTAATTGAGTCTGCTCCAATGCACTGTAATTACAGCGTGTCAGAGCAGCCTCACTGCATATGTATAGGTGCCCTCCGTCTCTGGCTCACTCGCCTGTAAAGTCACTGAGAGTTGCATACTCTCTCCCCACTTTTCCACGTTTGTGTCAGTGAGGAAAGCGCAGTAAGCTATCACATACTGAGAAGCTAGCATGATGCTCATGATACCCGTCTCTACATCATAAGCTACTATACGCCACCTATTCCAGGGCCTGTATGAAAATCAGAAACTTGCTGAAAAGCAAGTGCTTGAAGTTAAGCCCAGAAAAGACAGACATAATATTGGTTGGATATAAAAAAAAAACAGAAAAATAACCCTGCCTCATAACATCACACTAATGGAGAATAATTGCAAAAAATCAGGAAATGAACATGGAGTCCTACTGTAATGGCTAAATTAATAGCAACAGATGCAATACCGTTTGCCAGTACCCATAACTGACCAAGAATCTGTTGTTTCCTGACAGAAATGGCTTGGTCAATGTGATGTTTTTGCAACCGTAAGGCTTCATAATTGCACTGTACTTGATAGTTAAAATGAAAGCACTGACATTTAAAAAGCTTCACCTGGTACAAGATGCAGCATCCCACTTGCTAAACACTACCAAGGCTGCACTTATATTACCACAATAAGAATTAGATTGCATTTGCTCCCATTGAACGACAGGTTAAATTGAAGGTTTTGATCCAGGTTTCCAAGTCCTCTTCTATTGGCAAGCACTACCTTACACAGAGAATTAATTCTTCCTTCACTTTTCTATGACCTGTCGTATTCCTTGCCAATGAAATTATTGGCAATAATAGGACAAGACAAAGGAGAGGGGAGGTTTCTTGCTGGCTAGTTTGTGGAACTCTCACCTCTAAGCTTTAAGGATGGTCCCTGCACTGTTCACACTCAGAATAAAACGCTAGACTCAACCATATAAAATATTTTCCCTATTATACCCATAATTATTGAAGACAACGATTCTATCTGAGCTAGGGCAAATGCATTTTAACATTATACAAATCTAAAAGATAATATAACATGCTTAGATGGCAGGGTATACAACTCCATACTGGGCACATCTACACATGCCCCCAAGGCGCGGTTGTTACTGCGCCATCATTTAGTACTTCAAGTGATCGTTTAGTATTTTAAGAAGTACTAAACGATGGCACATGGTTTTTAGCTGCTACGTCACCATAGCGACATACTATAGTGAGGGAGCTTGTTGCTATGGTGACGTACCGGCAGCATCATGGTTAGTGCCCACCGATGCTACAACACCATAGCACATCACTGGCAATGTAGCGTCTCATGTAAATGTGCCCACCAAGTAATACAGATAGGATTAACAGAGAGTTAGTAGATAATACCATTTTCTCCACGATTATTCCCTTAAAAGACAGCATTTCTAAAACTAAAAGAGAATAGAAAGAAATAATGGCCCGATGCTGGTATACAGTTAGGTCCATCTTGGAAAGGAATTATACAGCTGTTTTTCTAAGCAATGTCAGATGGTTTATTCACCTAATAAATGAGACACTAAATGAGTCTAGAGATTCTTGGCAACTGGTAAGTGCTTACCTTGGACTCAATACCCCCCTTCTTCAAAAAATGGCTTGCTCTTCCCAAGAGTTTTCCAAAATGGCTCTTCAACTGTGATTAAAAACAAACAGTGGGCTGAGGATCAGGTCAGGTAAGCTATACCTGGTTAATGAAACAGCTCAAAGAGCTACAATAGCAGTTAAGCCCAGTCATCTAAACAGTTTTGCTGATCAGACCCCGTTTTATCAAGATCCTAATTCTTTGAAAAAACTAGTGGTGAAAGTTTGCGGACTTCACCTCTGCCCAAAGATTCGCTCGTTTAAAAAAAAATCTAAATACATTTGTTGTTGTATTTTAATTCTGGAAGGGGCCGGGGGCATGGTTATGACATTTTTAAGCTTCTCACACTTTTGAGGGGGCTAATCTCAAAAATAGCTATACATGTCTAGAGTGGTAAATTGGGATACTTATATCACAGGGGTCATATATAGTATTAAATACAAGAAAGAAATTGTTAAAACAATTATAAAAGAAGAATTAAAATATCACTGGCTTCTTCATATGCTCAGTAGAAAACTTTATTTGGAACAATATTTGGAACAACTACCAAAACTACTATTAGAAACAAAAGATCCATAAAAACTTGGTACGCAACATCTCTCTCAAAAAAAAAAAAAAAAAAAATTACCAAAATTTGGATCAAGTGAAATAGGACACACTTCTGTTTGAAACATTCAGCAGTCTTAGGTGATTTGTCTTTATCTCCTAGTTCCTACACAGAGTTTCTATGTGACCTTGGGTAAAACATTTATGCACCACAATACCAGTAGTTATACTAGTATTACCACTATTCTTAATGCTTTTGAGATCCTCAGATGCCATAGTGATGACAGCTATGTAGTAATGATAGCTTCAGGGCCTCTGGAAGTAGAACTGTTGCCGTGTCATAAGGGATAACAAGGCAAGAGATAGCAGGAGCAGATAAGAAGGTGGTGAGCATGTGGGAAAGGATGGGTGAGGGAAATAGTGCTTATTACAGGGGCACACACACATTACGGTCCTGAACCTTGGGAAAGGATGGTGCCACGGGATCCACATAATCCTCTGGATTTTCCTCCATGATGAGTATTATCACTGCAGCTCCAAGGAGAAGCAGCCATTTTGCCACAGCCTTGGAAAAGGATCCCTCTCCCAGTAAGTAACCCTTTATTCAGTCAAGTTCTCTGTGGAGATCTCTATACAGAAAACTAAGGATGCCATGCTTGATGGCATCCTCACTTGTTTGGGCAATGGTGGAAACAGCATAGCTGCTTTCAGGCAAACTATTTTTCACTGCTGAAAGACCACACCAAGTTAAATAACCCACCAACACAAGAGGGGTGAAAAATAAATAAATAAGTTACCCAATTAAAAATAACATTTGTTGAAAAATGTTGCAACATTTGCTCTGCTCCCCCACAGATGTGACAAGTGTTTTCATTAAAAAAAACAAAAAATACAGAATGCCTATAACACATGCAGCAAAGGTGCTCTGATACACTGTAATTACAGCATGTTGGAGCAGACTTGGTAATTACCACACTCCAGCAGACTATTAATCATGCTCCAGCAGACTCCAGCATCTCGTGTATCAGTGTCCTCATGCTTTAGTTAAAGCGCACCCCCACCATTTTTCAGCACAGGGACACTGTTCCATGTGACAATCCATGCACTTTAATTAGAGAGGCTCTCACCCTAACAGCATAAATGTACCCCAGGGGATGCATTATCAACTATACTGTTTTTTCCTTTTTGCTCCTATATCAGGACCTTGCTACAATATTTTCCTTAACCATATCACTTACCATATGTATAATTCAACCCTTTTTTTTGCTAAAAACAAAGCAAAGCATAAACAATTTTTTTTCCCCATGACATTTTCCCACATGGATTATACTGCTTTTGTCTCAACTGATACCATTTCTATAGTAAAGTCAAGTCTCTTTCAGTATGAAAAGTATTTTTTCATTGCTTCTATAAAAGTTATTCCCTGGAAGACTATCTGTTTTCCTCCATTTTCTTAGACTTTATTTTATTTCATTTTTTTTTTAATTGGACATTTTGCTAGAAGTATAATCTTTATTTAAAACATGATGAGCCAATAGATGCTATTCATTTATTTAAAACAATTTCCCAACTTAAGTGGGCCATTAAACTTTAAAGTTTGTGGTACAGTTTAGCCACATGCATGGAGGGACTAGTATAATTTTACTATCCTAGTTCTAGTTCCTTCCCTTCACAACTGTATAAATCTATAAATGTTAAGTTTCAATGTGTTACTGCCGGGGGGGGGGGGGGGGTCACATTCTATTTTCAGTGACACCTATGTAATCATAGAACAATTCCTACTGATTATAATGGAATTACATGAAATTTACATGGCTGAAACTGAAAGCAGATTTTTGTGCCTAAGCAGGTATTCCTTCCCCTCCCTTCCTTCTCCCACATTTGAGGAGGATTATTTTATGTTGTTTAGGTAACTATGTCATATTTTAAAATAACAGAATCAATGTCTATATAAGAACAGTTAAGAATCAAGCTTTCTACAACAAATTATAGAAAATGTCTTTTCCTAGATGCAAGTTAGACTGATCACTCAAAGCATCCCGTCCTTGACACTCCTACTTGTCATCTCTTTTTGAGTACCTTCTAGGAGCATAGAAATAATAGGAGAGATGGAGGTTTAGCTTGTATAAAATTTTTCTTCACTGAATGTTGTTGGATACCAAGTAACTACTTCTGCCTGGCCCAGGACAAATGCAAAAGTTCACATCAAGCACTTCCTATATTCCTTGATAGCCGAGAACTAGAATTGTTGTTCAGTTTATGCAACTATATACTGGAACATATGAGGAAATAAGACCTCTCATTGAGTTGGTGTGGGCATGTCTACATTGTGTTGGTGTGTGTTAGGGAGGACTGCCATGAAAATTAGGCCTGTGCAAATCGGGAAGTATTTGATTCGGATTCAGCCGATTTGGAGGACAGTGATTCGATTCAGAGTTTCAAATCACTGTCCCCATTCAATTCAGTTGAATCAGAATTGGGAGATTCAGCACTGATTCAGAGATTTGGATTGGCCGGGGAGAGGCAGGCACAGCTGGGTTCTCCTGCAACTCCCCAGGCTCTGCCTACCTCCCCCGGTGGGGGGGAGCCGAGGGAAAAGCCCTCATGGATGCCCTGCCAAGCCCCATCACCTACCCAGCCCAACCTCCCAGCACTACAAAAAAAAATAAAATAAAATAAAAATAACCCTCGCACTCACCAACCGGTGAGAGTGTGTGTGTGGGGGGGGGGGGGGGTTTAAAGTGCTGGGAGGTTGGGCCAGGTGGGGATGGGGCTGAGCAGGGCAGCCATGGGGGCTTCTCCCATGGCTCCTCCCACCTGGGGAGAAGCAGGCACAGCCAGAGGAGCCATGGGAAAACCTGCAGCTGCCCAGCTGTGCCTGCCTCTCCCCGACCTATCTGAATCTCCCCAAATTGATTTGGAGGATTCAGATTAGATTTGGACCTTTTAATGGATCTCCCGATTTGATTTGGATTCAAAGATTTGGCCGCCAAATCATACCAAATCTCCTCCGAACCGAATTGGCAACCTAATGAATCACAGCCCTCATGAAAATATACCCTACCCAATTACCACTTTTCACATGATGAATGCCAAAAAAATTCCATATACCTGCCTTTAGAACAGTGCTGGGTGCATCCAGTTCCATTTTATTAAGTATGCATGATGGGCAATAAAGCAGCTACAGGATATCTTTTCAGCATTTGGCATTCACAAAACAAGGGCAAGGTGGAAAGGTAAGTTTCCAAAGCAGCATTCCCTAAAACAATCTGATTTGCCATACCCATGTTCTATATGGCATCCCTAGACACCCAATCCACACAGTGGAATAAGTAGTCCCTCTATGCCCATTGCTTTTCCCCTATGAAAATGAAAAAGGAATGCGAGAGCCAACATACAATAAGGAAGGTCTACAGCAGTGTTTCTCAGCACCCACCAGAAAATGCAAGCTAATTTTAGTTTTCATTTTTCAATTCTTTTTTTTTTTACTACAAAATAATAAAACAACACTTACGTTGTAAAGAACTCAGAAAGACCACAACAGGTCAGATCATTGGCGTCGTATAGGGGGTGCATGTGCATCCCCTGAGCATGTTGGTGCACCCCCTACGGAAAGGTGTCACTGACACTGCCAGTGGCACCTGCGGGTGGTCGCCACTTGCCACCCCCACCCCTCAATGCCGACACTGCAGGCAGTCAGCAGTCGCCGCTGGCTGCCGTTGACACTGCCGGTGGCATCTGTGGGTGGTCGTCGACCCCTGGTCAGTGCTCGCCATACCCTGCCCCCCCCCCAGTTATTGTGGTGTCTGCAGGAGCACACTGCTTACCGCTGCCGTGCTCATGCCACCACTGCCGTGCCCCCGCACCCGGGGGGTATGCATCATTCATGGGTCAGAATTTTTTTTTTTTTTTTAACACTGGATTCCTATTTGAAATCTTGAGTTTATCTTATAAATTATATTTACACACCTAACAGTGTTAACATTGTACGGCACCCCTGTGAGGATCAAGGCACCCTGGTTGAGAATCACTAGCCTAGAACAGACAGCAGAGATTGTATAGGCACAGGTACTAATCTGACACTGGTAAGGGCTAGTTGTATATTGCCATCTCTCTGGAGCAAGGTAAGAAACTATGCATCTTTGAGAAAACTAGTTCTATGAGCTGTTTCTTGAGCAATACAGCAACTTTTCTCGTCCGCCGGACAGATTCTATTTTTAAAGTGAAGTACGGTGTAGATTCCTGTTTTGTTTTACAAGGGACTGGGCACATGACACACTTACACTGGAATGATTTACATCAGTTTTGTAAAACAATATTTATTACAGTGGGTTCCAGAATGGCCAAATGGCTAATCCAGTGTTGCTGACTGTAGGCTGCTACTACAGGCCTGACCACTAAATGGCAGGGCAGCTAATATAGCCTATTCACATTGTCCAAGAGCCTACCCCAGATTGTAAATGTTTAGGAGACATTCTCTGATAGTTGATCCGACTTCCAAACCAGCTTCAGTAACAATGTTAGGTCAATTTAAAGACCAAAAGCAATGGTTATTATAAGGATGCTTACTTCTGTGACATCAGGTCATTTCTCATAAATTCAATTTACTAGAGTCATCCTGACCAGTGCAGTAAATTCCTGGTTACACTATTCACAGGACTGTTTTTCAGTCATATGCATTTACTTTTATTCGTTCAAAAAATGTACCTAACAACAATCATAAACAATTATTTTTCTACAATACTCACACAAAAATACCACTGCAAGAATAAAATTCTCACAGCTCAGTAGTGACTCCACTTGCTTGTGTGCATGTCTTTAAACTTGCTGTTGACTTAACAGTGGCAGTCTGCACATCTAATTCATGAGGAATGAATTCAATTGACAAAGATTTCAATTGCATCCTTAAGAAGTTAGCATGAGCAAAGAATGACTTTCTTCCTAGTTCTTGGTTAGTTCTCATTCTACTTCCCCCACCCTTTAATATGCCATTCCTCATATCTTGTGTTGTTGGGGCATTCGAAATTAAAAGCAACTGCCTACCTTGTGCACAGAATTCCTTAGGTATTTCATTCTATGAAGGCACTAACATTTTTTGAGACAGCGTAAGAAATGGAGCAGCCCATAAACAGTGCACTATGAAGTAAATCATCAGTATTACTAGCAGTAAGTGAAAAACCTGTGTCATTTTCTGACACTTGCTCACTGCCTGTCCTTACTGCCCTGAACACTGCAACTAGTAAACTGCTTTGTCCAACAGCACCTACAACACTGAGCAAAGGAACAGATCTATAAAATCATCCATCAAACTATCTTCAGCTGCGACAAATGGTGAATTCACTGGAATTCCCCTTGCATCTGTTTGGATTTATCCCTATTGCTGTTCTGACCAACATGTCAAGAAGAGGGAGCTGCTTAAATAGTACACCTGCCCCTCTCTAAGCTTTGGCCTAATTCCACATCAGCCTTTTCTCATGAGTTGTTTGCCTTGGTAAGGGCCAGGCATCTCAGGGTCCTTGGCTTGAGGTGTTACCAGAGGGACCTCTGCCCTATGTAACGCTGCAAGCATGCCCATGTGTAAGGTAGGCCTGGCAAACCTCTCCATCTCTCCAAAGGTAGACAACTGCTGAGACAGTGTCTAAAGTTAATGGTGATCACAGACTACCTGCAGTGGTAATAAAACTTAGAAGACAGGGTAGATTTGCACCTTATAGACTAACTAAATCAGCATATATAACATAACCTATATGACATAGATTCAAAGGGCCAGAAGGGACCTGTAAGATCATCAAGTCCAGTCCCCTGCCATGGGCAGGAGGTTATTGGGCTCAAACCAGCTCAATGAGGTGCTTGCCCAGCCTCCTCTTGAACACCTCCAAGGATGGTGACTGCACCACCCCTGCTGGGAGCATGTTCCAGATTCTAGATACCCTTACGGAAAGTAAGATTTTCCTTATGTCCAACCTAAATTTTGCCTCAATTAGCTTGTGCCCATTGGTCCTCATCTTCCCTGTGGGTGCCTTCCTGAAGAGTTGCTCCCCTAGATTTTGGTGTTCACCCTTGACATATTTGTAGGGGGCTGTCAAGTCACCTCTCAGTCTTCTCTTGCTCAGACTGAACGAACCCAATTCTCAGAGTCTCTCCTCATAGGGCCTATCCTCCAGGCCCCTAATCATATGGGTGGCCCTTCTCTGTACCCTTTTGAGCTTATCCACATCCTTCCTGAAGTGTGGTGCCCAGAACTGGACACAGTACTCCAGGTGTGGCCTCACCAATGCCAAATAATGGGGGAAGAGCACCTCTCTGGATCTGTTAGCAACCCATCGGCTGATACATGCCAGAGTTCTGTTTGCCCTGCTGGTGACTTCATCACACTGTTGGCTCATATTCAACTTCTGGTCTACTGCCACCCCCAGGTGCCTTTCAGATGCAGCACCAGCCAGTGGACCACCGCCAATTGTATAGTGGTGAAAGTTCTTCCTACCCAGATGAAGGACCTGGCACTTGTCCCTACTGAACCTCATCTGACTGCGTTCAGCTCATAGGACCAGTCTGTTGAGGTCATCCTGGACTCTTACCCTATCCTCAAATATGCGCGCATTTCCCCACAGCTTGGAGTCATCTATAAACTTGATCATTGTGTTTCCCACCCCCTCATCCAAGTCATTGATAAAGATGTTAAAGTGCACGGGCCCAAGCACTGTTCTCTGAGGGACAAGCACTGGAGACAGCCCTCCAGGATTAAGCCATCCCATTGATTACAACTGCCTGGGATCAGCCTCTGAGCCAATTGCCAACCCAGCTCACTGTAGACTGGTCTAGGCCAACACCCTCCAGCTTCATTGAAAGGATCTCGCGGGAGACAGTATCAAAGGCATTGCTGAAGTCTAGGTAAATGTTGTCAGCCTCATGTCCCTTGTCCAGCTGGTTAGGTACCTGGTCATAAAAGGACACCAGGTTTGTTAGGCCGTGCTGGCTGCTCCTTAATAGCCCGCTAGTTATGAGCTTGTGGTTGATGGCCTTCTTGACAATTTTTTCAAAGATTTTTCCCAGGACCAAGGTTAGACTGACCAGTCTGTAGTTTGCAGGGTCGGTCATCCCTCTTCCTTTTCTTAAAAACGGGTACCACATTAGCTCTCTTCCAGTCATTTGGGACCACTCCCGAGTTCCAAACTCTTCGAACAGCTTTGCCAGAGGCCTTGCTATGAACTCAGCCGGTTCTTTCAGGATCTTGGATGTAGGTAATGTGGCCCAGCAGACTTGAATACATCCATATGTTCTAAGAGTACCCTCACCTGCTCAGGACTGATTTCATGTGGTGCTGTCTTCCTTATATTCCCTGGGCCTCTGGACAGGTGAACAGCTCCCATCTGATTTCCAGAACACAGATATGAAGGAACTATTTAGGAGCTCTGCCTTTTCACAGGGACCAATGGTGGGCTGCCCCCCCCCAGATCTAGTAGTGGTCCCACAGTGGAGCTTGATTTTTTTTCTTGCTCCCCATGTACCTATGGGAGGACTTTTTGTTGTCCTTTATTTCAGTTGACAGCTTGATCTCCATGCCTGCCTTGAGACTGCCTTCTGTATGATTTCAGACTAACATGGCTAACTACCTCTCTCTGCTCATGGATAGAGGAGACAAATCTTACACAAGCATCTTCCTTCCTTAGCAAGGACACTGGCTCAGAGCTATGGCTGAAGAGTATACCCACTTGACAGTCTAACTATTTCTCCGTAGCTGAAGGAGCAGGCAGGTAGACTACGGAACCAATAAGCCAAGCGGAAAAAGACATCAGTGCCCAGCTAGGAAGTAGTACCCTAAATAAAGGGCATCCACCAGAGGAGGAGCATCTATCCTGCCCCCTTATGGGAAAGTGTAGCCTGTTGCCTAGTTCATGGCATATTTGCTACATTGGTACTTGCATAGCAAATGCCTCTGTATTGCTTCCTTAAAGTATGCACAAGTATCTCCTGCGCATGGTGGTTTTATTACCCTCACTGTTCAACTGAGGTAGCAATAAATAAGGAGCTGGGTTGATTACGAAAGCTACATCTTATACATATACAACCAATGCTCAGATGCCAATTGCACCACTACTACTGGCCAGTAGAAGAGAAGACCAGGATCAAGCTGAAAGCCAAGTGCCTGGTGAACTGGTGTGGTCTCAGGGCTGGGATTGACAAAATCAAATTGATTGTCAGTTTGAGCACTGGGACCACACCAGAGCTAACTGAAGACCCTGGTGCAGTCCTGGAGCTAGAACCAAAAACCAGCTGGTTGTCAGTCTTAGCCTCAGGACCACAACAGTCAGTTTGAGACTGTGGTGCAGTCTCAGGGCTGGAACTGACAATCAGCTGATTGTGGGACCCAGTCCGATGACCACATTGGAGCTGGTTGGAGACTCTGGTCTGGTTGGGGGAGTTGCCAAGCAAACCCTGTCATGCATCAGTCAGCATCAGGATGCATGGCAGGAAATACTGCCATACGGTCAATTTAAGGTGAAATGGAAACCAGTCACACAATTAATACGCATATTTTGTGGAATCATTTTCTGGTTGGTTTTACATTTGGTGGTGCCCTAATTGCCTGAATGTGTAGCCAGGCAACAATTTAAGACACAATTCACAAGTTAATTGCATCTCAAGTGTAACCTCTGCCAGGGGCCCTAGGTATTCAAATCCAGGGTGTGTGGACAATGTTAGGGAGGGAAGGTAGAAGGTCAAACTTTTCTTATGGTGAAGAAGAGAAGTAGGAGGAAATTGTGTTGTTTCTTTGTCTCAATGTCTTGATAACTCATGAAAATGACAGTACCATGGAAGGTACTGTTGGTCTTCCCACCCCCCCCCCCAACTCTGTAAACTGAGTTTAGAGCTCTTAACTACATTGAGTAATAAATACAAAGTCATCCCTTATCACATTGTTTTCCTTTGATTTGTTTTCTAATTCTTACTTTGCACACCATGGATAAGACGATTACATTTAGGAATCCATGTGTAGCCTTTTGCTATATGGTCAGCCATAAAATCAACGGGGTTTATTTGTTCATTTTAAGACACTAAAGGTGCCTATACACGAGCAGCAAGGCTGCTCTGATGAGTTGTAATTACGATTAATCAAGTCTGCTGGAGCATGGTAATTACACAGATTCCAGCATCTTGTGCATCAGCATCCCTGTGCTGAAAAATGGCAGTGGGGCCACTTTAACTAAAGCTCATTTGACAAGCTTTAATTAAAGCACCCCTGCTGCCATATTTTAGTGCAGGGACACCGATACACAAGACATTCTGGGCACTTTAATTAAAACAGTTCTCAGAGCTGCTTTAATTAAAGTCTCCCCCCAACTCCTCCCCCCGCCCCACGAGCACATGCATCACGCCCAAGATTACAGATTGCTGCTTTTCAGAAGACCATGATAGATTGATATAGTTTATCACAATTCCAGGGACCAGTACCTGCTTGAAGCCACTCCCAGGTAAACCAGAGTTCTGCTTTCAGGGACTGCTGTTGCATTGTGGGTGTAGAGTGAGCTGAAGGACCATGTCCCATTTCCTCTTGCCTCATAAAAAGAGAATGGAGTATTTAGAAGACTAATAGATACTTTTCCTCAGCCTAGATCCATCTTTCTTCCCTTGCAGAACTTTCATGGCAAAATGTGGGGGCTGATGATTTAATGAAATGTTAACGTCTCGTGACCTTGACTTGTAAAACAGGTAAATAGGTATCTCACATTTTCTGAACTCTTGCAAGAGTATCTCCCCTTTGTGGTTAATATGGATGACAGACACACTTCTCCAAAAGCACAAACATAAAACCTCCTCCGCTGCTCCTCCAGCTACCATAATGTAAATTAATGGTAGAAAAGATTTCAAGGAAATAATAATAAGCTTCTTAAGCCATTTTACTATTTTATGTATTCTCTTAAAGGCTTGGGGCATTCATGTAGTTGCATCCAACACACTATGATACAACTTTAAGATACAGTATACTGGAGGGTATTAACAGAATACATCCTTCAGCAACTGCAAAGAATTAACATAGTGCAACATCTACTTATCTAAATTATCCCCTCTACAATGATCCACCATTTTTTTCCTGGACCATGACAGTCTACTTGTTACTTGAAGAGAAGCAATATAAGTTTAGAAACCTTTGGGAAATTGGAGGGGTCTTTCAATCCAGCTACCACCAACACACCAAACTTTCCCTAGTGACCCACAGTAATATGTTTTAAGTCTGTTGAGCAAGTGAGGGCCCAGTAGGTATGCCTCATTTTCTGTCACAGCATAATAAATATGTAGGCAATGAGAGGCCTTTCTGGAAAAATAAGATGACATACCTACTTTAAAATTATCTGATGCTTCCTGAAGCTTTCAAATTGTGTTTCCTTGAAGTTAGAAGACACACCTCTTCTAGATAAATTTCATGATCTGTTTCATCCTCATCCTTCTTATTCTATTTTTTTCATGCTTGATTACTATAACTTTCTCCTGGACATCATCTCCATCCTAAATTTTACTTATGATTCTCCTCAAAATCTACCCATCTGCTTCTGATTCATGCCTATCTAATTCTGGATTTTGGTCTATCTTTTGGACATCTCCTCTTGGTAGTCTTACTATAACATTAAATCTAGTGTGGCCAAAACTACACTCCTTACTTTCTCTCTCATATCCATTCTATTATTCTCTTCCTTGGCACTATCACCAAGATCCCCTTTACTACTCAGGATCATCCTTTGGGAATCATCTTTGATTCTTCCTCATTCCTAGCCCCATGCATGTATTTCAGGTCCAGGTTGATATTTATACTCAATTTGGAAAAGTCATCCTTATCTTCTTGTCTGTTTGACAGTAAAAAGCCTGGGAACAAAAAAATGGGATCTCCCTCCCCCCGAATTTAAACACTGAATGTTTGTGTTAACATAATGACATGCAGATTTTACCTCATCCACCTACCTCTTCCTTTTTCACGGTCTGCCTTTAGGTTGGTTTATTTTTTGGTGAGGGGAGGGAGAAATGCTACTTGCAATCCAATAGCTTAACACAGCAGAGAAAGAATCACTAACAGTTTTCTTGCTTCAGACTATGTATTCTAGTGTGTCTCACCAGACTAGCTGAAGCACAGCTTTTATGTGGGGATCGCCAAAAAAAATTATTAATATGCCAAAGCATTCTTATAACTTCATACAGCTGCATAGATATTTTTATAGCTGAAAGCATGAACCCCATGAAAAACTAATACTGAACTCCTTAATCACAAACTTGCCCAAAATAAAAAATACATTCCAAAGTACTGCATGTAAAAAATGTATATGTGCATTCCAAAATATTGAAGAACTGCATACAGTGCAAAGTCCTGCTAGAATGCTAGAAAACATCAGGTTTATGCAGACTACTAGAAAGATACACATTATCAAAGCCTGGAAACCACTCCAGAGACAGATTTTAACTGACAGCTAGTTAAGAGAAGAACAACATTTCTTCACACAAATACAAGAAAATACTTTCTAGAGGATAATTTCCTTTAACTAGCTATTTTCATGTAAGCAGCGTCTTCCACAGGGCGGGGGCGGCAATCTGTGCTGAAGCTTTTCACTAGGTACTTCAAGTGATTTCAAATACAAAGCTAAAATCTGTTTTGGCCTTCTAATTTGCTTTCCATTTTTAGCATGCAAGAATTTATTCACACATTTTTTGACACAAGTCCAAGAATACAAACAGGAAAATGACATTATACTAGTAGATTACCTAGTATAATCTAAGTGTACCTATAAAAAAGAAGTTATTTTGACTCTTAATTTTGGTCAATGTAAAATAGTCATTATAGAGAAAATATTCTGGCCAAAGCAGGTCTTTCTTGCATTTGCTCTTTAGCTGTAACAAAAAGTAAAGATAAGGCGGGGGGGGGGGGGGGGGGGGGGGGGGAGGAAAGAAAGAGAGAAAGAAAGAGAGCAAGAAGGAAGAGAGGGATGGCAGATACACTGAGAATCTGCAGTGTGGATAATCAAACCCTTTATTGTCTATGTTACATTAGACTGCAATACTGTAAAAACCTGTTAAGGAGAGGAAACAGATTGGTAGAGGTAGTAGAAAGTCCCTGTAACAGTCATAAAATGGCTTACAGGAGTGTCTGTGTCATGCTAAAAATATTATCATACTGTTTAAAATGCTGATCAAAGCTCATTGACTAAATAAATAAGGAACACATATCATTTTAAATACTATAGTCTAAGTGAAATAACAAATCAATACTACATGATGAGAAAGAAGAAAAAAAGAAAGCTGAAGATTCATATCTAAAAACATCTAGGCTTTAAGATTGGTTTTCCCCACCCACTCCCATTTCTTGTTTAATTACGTGAAAATCTCATTTCTGTGCTATATACAGCATATAATTATTTTAACTGATTTCTCCAACTGTTGTTCTTCATGTCACTAAATTATGATTGTAAACTGCTGATTAGTACCCTGGTAATGGCAGTGACAGCACTATCCTCTCCTCTGCAAGATATTCTGGAAGAAACTTTCCAGAAAGCTTTTGGTTCTACATATTTACTAGGATTTCCTGTATCAGCCTGCAAAAAATAAATAAATAAAATAAAATAAGGAGTTACAAATGTACACTACGCTTTTGTGCCATTTTGGGTACAGAAGAGTTTTTAATAACTAAAACACAAACAAATAAACTAAGCAACTATTAAGTAACTAGCTTTTGTGCATTCCTGAACTGTCACTGTTACTTTCATCCAACAAAAATATGACTCGGAGAAAGAAAAAAACGTCAATGCTAGTGCAAACCCAAATCATAATCAATCGTTAATCAACACAGCAAAATATTTGATTTTTTTCTTTTTTTCTTTTGGTGTACAGTGGAATGTGTCTATGTGACTTCCCTCAAAATAACTTCACAAAACAATCAATTACAGTCACTTATAAGTATTTACACAGACATTCCTAACTACACCAGGACTACAGAGAATTCTGGTATACATCTGGTGTAAGAGTATGAGGAAAAAAATTAGTAAAAAAAAACCACAATTACATAAGAAAATTACATTTGCATTGCTGCAAGTGTTGCAACATAATAAAACTGTTAAGTTATTTAACAAGTAATATTCAGAACCAATTACTGACTAGGTTTAAAAAAAAAAAGACAACCCCCCCAAATTGTTAGAACAGAAAAATCACGCTTTGTTTTTTTTCTAAAAAATACCCACAAATTTGTCAGAAGCCCATTGCTACAAAAAAACAGAACTATACCATTATTGTATTAAGTAAACTGTTGCTCTCACCAGTATTAAAGGTTAACATCATTTCTGTACATGTAAAATTATTGCTTTTTTGAAAAATATATTTAGCATGCTAGTTTTTTTTTTTATCTGTTTCCTGCCTTTACAAAATGTTACAATTAAAAAAAAACCCTAGTAAAGCTTTTTCAAAAAATTTCACAGAACATTTTCTTTCAAGGCAGCAGTAACTTTTGATAATGCATAAAATTATATGTGCAAAATCTGAAACTCTCAGAAATATTACCATCACACATAGTGTCACAGCAATAAGAAAAGAAAATATTTATATCTGTGGAATACATTTTTAATTGCTTACACTGCATGGTTTAACAACCTGTTATGTGCCACAACCCCCACCTCAAAAACTTGCATTTAAAAGAGTTACTGTAGAAGAGGTATATAAAGCTTTTTTTTTTCCTAACACCACCAGTGATCACCAAGTACAAGACATGACACATATGAATATTAACCTGCCACCACAAAAGAAGTTATTCATCTTTTCAAAATGTCACCAGGCCCAGAAAGGAAGGGTAACTGGCTTGCTGAACAAAAATACAGGAGCATGAGTTTCCCTAACAGGCTAGGTCTGTCCCAACTTGTTCAGCGACTGCTAAACATACAGATCAGAGGCTTTAAACAGCTTAACAATTGTTAAAAATGTGAAGACTTCCTTTGTGATCAGGTTGAAGAAAATAGCCCTGTTACAAAAAAGGTCCTGAGAGTAAAACACAAAAGCCTGGTTTTTTTTAGTGTTCAACTAGCTTTTCTTTTCCAAAGCAGAATATAAGCATTTCTGCGGAAGTGTTTCAATTTCCATATTCACATACTATTAATGGTGCGCAGTCAAGAACAAGAGCACTAGAAATACAAGTGGTCCCCAAACTGTAATGAAACAAACCATTGCAGAATGATGGTCTTCTCTTTAGTCTCTTTAGTCCTTCATCAAGCATATCTTTCCATAGCACCGAATGCCACCTCTTTCTCCCCATCACCTTTCCTTTTTTTTTTAATTTTCTTTTCAGCATGACAGCCAGTGGCAGTTTCATTAATTAATACTTCTTCAGCCCCCAAATCCATTGCTGTTTTTCAAATGTTTCAAATAGTCATTGTGAGCATCAGGGAAGTTTTTGTTACAGTGCTTAACTTCTTCACGCTGTCCAAATCACAAAGTTTAATTTTTCCAGTGTCTCAAACTTATCTTGATTAATATAGATGCCTTGCACTGCCACAGTGCTTGCCAACTCCACTGTTTATTATAAAGGAAATAAGGAACCATGGGACTGATTAGTACGTCAATTTATATATATCTTGTGTAGCATCTTCATTTATTTTAAAATGATTAACAGTGCAGAGGCATCCCCCTTCTAGCAGAGCACAGAGCACTGTTTTCATTCTAGCATGGTGGCTCCAGAGACTTGATGGCTTGCAGAGAAGTTCTCCAGCTGTTCTTCCATAGGGTTGTTCGCATCAGTGTTCTGAGGTTGTCGGAACCGCCGATCGGGGTACTGGTTGTTGTCAAAGGGTACCCGGTGCACACACTGTACATGTGTCTTTAGGTTCCCTTTCTGAGAGGCACCGTATGGACAATATCTGCATTGGAATGGTCTCTCCCCTACAAGAAAAAAAACAGACAAAAACAGAAAAGCTGATTCTTTCCTCTTGTATTCTGGGGGTAGTCTTCTATTAACACTTATCTCTCTGCTTCTATTCAGAACAAGCAAGGAACCCTAAATTCCTCCTGGCTTTAGCTACCTTTTATTAGCATTATGCACATTAATTTTGACCTAATACATCATGAAGAGTTATTTTTTAATAATCTCCAGCTACAGCACAGCATGTCAGGCTCCTATAAGCTGTTTGACATACTAGAATAGCAAATAATAGTGACTGAAAGAGCACTTAAGAAAAGGTTAAGAATGGCTGGAAGAAGGAGGAAGGCCTTCAAAAAAGCAGAATTTTACAGTAACAAAAGGGATTTATAACCAAATAATACTTTAAACAAATGTTGTACTTGGAGTCCAAAGAAGCAGAGAGAAAAAACATGCCAAACTCTCAGGCGTGTGTGTGCGTGCATGCGTGTGCACACTCGTGCGCGCACATGCATCCAGGCAGGGGTGTGTTCATGTGCATGCGTGTGTGTATCTGTCAAGTAGGTGCACATGTGACTCAGGGAGGGTGTGTGTGCGCGCGCATGTTTCTCAGACAGGAGTGTGTGTGTGTGTGTGTGGCAGGGTGTGCATGTACACCAGTTTCCAGGAATAATTACTATGTTGGAAAAACAGAAGAAATATTCTAAATGAAAGATAATATCATGAATAAACAGGAGCCTGCAGCTCCCAGGGAAGGCTTTAAAATGACATTTGAAACATCACTGTCTGAACAACACGGTTTACAATCCTGATCCTAAAACAACATGGCAAGATTAATCTTACATAAATATATTATCCTTAAGCTAAAGTCTTGATGAAGTGAAACAGACCGTTTTAAATTAACGCAACATAAAATACGGCACCCATGTAAAATCCAAGCAAGTTTCAAGCTGTGCCTATGGCAGCCCTGGAAATAGCTAAAGAAAGCCCAGCTCTGGTTGACATAATGTATTAAGTGTATCTCTTTTCTTAATAGATTTAGAAAATTCCTAATTAAACCTGGCCCAAGATTCATGACATTTACCAGTCAAAGTTTGGTTAAAGTTGGAAAGATTTGCAACAAAATTAAAGAAAAAAAAGCTTCTGCACAGACTGCAGTATATTTGAAATGTAGGAAACAGTAACTGAATGAGAGATGTGATAAAACTTCCTTAGTTGGATGCTGAATTTCCTGCAGTAAACTAAGAAAGATGTTTTACATTTTTGCACAGCTAGATCATGCCTAAGAGACAGAGCCACAATTCCAAGAGGAGGCATTCATCATTAAAACCTCTTGTATTGAATCAGCCCTAGATGCACATGGGAGAGCGGTGTAGATTCTTTGTGCTCAAAGCGGGGTGGAGCTGGGGTGAGGGGAGAATACTGCCCTAGTTTCACTACGTAAAAACTGAAAAAGGATCCTGGCTTCAGGGCATAATTAGGGATAATTTCTGTCAGACCAATTTCCAAATTAGTGCATGGTAAAAAGGTCTGCCTTACAGGTCCTATAGATATCCACACACAAATGGAGCACCTCCAGTAGCAGAGCAACATGAAAGTGGTTCTCATCTTACTACAGGAAATAAAAGTACAATGGGGACCAGGGCACTGGTAGTGGGTAGGAAGGGGTGGAAATTCATTTCTGAAGAGACCAAGTTAGAAGAACTCCCTTAACTATTGCTTTTAAGAAGACCACTGCTGAGGGCCATCTTTTCCTACAGTTGCATAACTGAGAGGAAATTGTAGCCTTCAGTGCTCAACTGAAACACATAACAAATGTGAAAGTACAATTTTGCCTGAGAGGAACAGCAGAAGGGTGCATAAGTAGAAGGGCAAAGAAAATATCTTAAAAATTATTTCTTCCATCATTAAGAAGGAGGTTTCAAACTTTTGGAGGTGAATACAGTCTTTCCAGACTGAAAATAAGGTGATATTGCCATTTGAAAGCACTAGTATACTTAGAGAACCCCAGTGCTTTTTATTTAGGGCACAGACAGAAATGCAGCTCTGAGAAGCTTTGCAGGAAGCATTTAAACCAGATTGGATGAAAATTTTCATTTCTGCCTGCACCCTTAATCTTAGAAAAGTATTTGACTTTATGCCTGCAACAATGTGCTGACAAAACTGCCTATTCATGTACATTTGCATATGCCTATCAATCAATCTATTTGTTTAAAATGGGTGTACCTACAATTTGGAAGCAGGATATTAAAAGCTGTTGTTGAAAATTTGGCTCTTAAATTACATACTGCCTCAGCTGGTGTATGGTACACGTGCTCTGGGGATGGGAATACTTTTTCTGAAGAAGGAGCTTTATCATTTAAAGTGGTGGTTTCTTCTTTCACTTATAAGAAAATAGCTAAGTTTACAGGAATGACGTCTTCATTAAACACAACTTAAAACAGCTTTGTTTCAGCAGTATAATGTCCAAAATTTTATGGTTAGGACTTTTACAAGTTTGGCTAGGATATGACAGGGGATTGCAAGCAGATTACAAATATTTGAATAAGTCAGTTTTATGTTTCTGAAAACCATTGCAATGAAGTAGTAACTATCCATGTAAAAGAGATCCCTTTCCAGTTGCATGGCTAATAGAAAAATGTTGAGACAGGAGCTTCATTCATTGATCTCATCTGTAATATTTGTAAACTAAAAGATATACCGTACATACGGAATACGCACATTATAGAACAGCAACCTACATGATTCCTTGATTGTTTGTATTATAATCACTATATGTATGAATGAGACAAATTAGGTTGCCATTTATTTGTTCTTTATCTATTATTTTGATTAATGGAATTCTTGTTCTCAGCATAACTACTTAAAAATAACATTTGCAATAATGAGAAATGAACTATTAATCATGGTCTTTAACAGAAACTCAGCAAGGAACTGGGACACAACATTTCATATGTGAGCACAATGTCAAAAAATAGGACTTGTAGCTGACACTATTCGAATCCGAAATGTAAAAGAAAAAATTAATAGTCAATAGTTTTAATATTTTTATCTGAATATTTTTCCTAGGCTGCTCCAGGAAATATGGTACTGTAACAAGGAATATAAATACACGGTAAAAGGTAATGACAAAAAAACACCCTGGTAACATATACAACCTTTTCCCTTTGGTCCTTACAATCCATTTATTTCCAAAAATTTGACAATCTGCATTATGAGAATAACTACTTAACATCATAGGAAACTGTTAAAACATTTATGGTGGGGATAATAGAAGGCTTTTGGTTATGCTGTCTTAATAAAGCCTATCTATACACACACACACACACACACTTCCATATAAAGCCTGCTTTTAACATTTCTCTTAAATTAAAAGGATTTCAAGAACTGCATTCATTATAATATTTCCACTTATAAAGTGTGCGTTGTAGAACAACAAGAACTGCAGGACAAAGACTTCCAAGGTGCCAATGGCAGATATGTTTTTCCACCATGCATTGTTACTTGGCTTCATTTGCATACTGCCAATTAAGTGAGGGGTCATCTCTGCCACCATCTTGTAAACTGTATCAAGAATAGGTGCTTCCCCTTTACAATTTTCTAGAACATTTTATTTCAACAATCTCTGAGCATAGAGACAGGGGGGTGGAATCTGAACACAACTGGATCCAAACAAAGGTTTTTTTTAGAAAGGTGAAAAGGGATGGATTCAAGCCACAAAATTACCAACAATAACTGTGGCCATTTTTAAAGCAAACCACAATTCCGTTCCTTTGCTGCTGAACTCACTGGGATTTTGGCCTTTGATTGCAATGCTAAGGAATAAGGTTTTAGCTGAAGTCCTTGTAAATTTCTTTCACTCGTTGCGTTGGGAGTCCCTTGCTTTTGGAGTCACAATACTATGGCAAAGTCTGTCTTCAGTCACAGTGATTGTTCCAACAGTGAAATGACTGTCCTGTACCCAGACATGATTGGCCTGTGCTCCCAGAGTTCATGCTTATTGAATCATGTCTTTGAAATGCTATTTAGTGTATTCCAAATGAGAATACATATTCATTGTGGAATATGCAAACTTAATTATGGATATATTTAGCTAATTAGCATTTATAAAAATAATTAGAATATTCAATGTGTTTAATATGGCAGCATTTCAAGTAAATCTGCATGAGTTTGTGCTCCCTGTATTGAGTCCGGGTATGTAATGAGCATTCTCTATCCTTCAAAGAAGCCTAGGAGCTATGCTAGAGCTCGTAGGAAGTATATTTGGTGAAAATAAATCAATTTTTAGATGCCAATCATGTAAAAACAGAGAGGAAGCAAGAACGAATATTGTGACTTTGCTTTTTATCTGTTCAATTATTTCCTATTTGTTATTTTTCTGTGTTGCAGATGAGACAAAGAATCCATATAAATATATGGCCCAATAAAGAATTCATATAATAGATAGCCCAGGGCCACAACTGTCAAACTTGGGTGGATACAATCTTCAGTGGTATATAGCATCTGTACCTTCACTGAGCCTGTGTGGGTGCTCATTACATTAAACTAGCCTCTTACATAGGTGACTAAATAAGGGTTTTGATTCCTAATTTTAAGTAACTCATTTTAGACTTGTTTCGAAAATGCTTTAAGTATTCTCTGACAAGTTGCAATAGTTTTACTATGGTATTTGGGAAAGTGTCTTGTTTGGGAATTTTGATTACCCAGCCTTCTTTTATAGGGGAAAAGGGTAGGTTTCTTTCTTTCTTTCTTTCTTTGAATACGGAGGGATTTGGGGAAATGTGATGTATAGTCTTTACGCGGATATACATTTTTTCACTCTTTAAGGGACTGCTCAAGGGAAGATTTCTTACCTGTATGATGGCAACAATACATTAAATGAATCATTTTCCCTTAATGTGAAAAACCTTTATTCTAAAGCTATTTAAGTGATCGCTATTGTTTTTTTGCTGGAAGCATGTGCATGGCACTGCTGTAACTTGAACTGACTTTACACTGTAAACTCTCTTGAATAGATCTGTCCCCAATTAAGAAAAGAAATGAAGACACAGAGTGACAATGTTTTAACTGGGAAATAGTTATGTTAGAGTGCTAGAGGCATTGTTCTCAGTCTAAGGTAGTTCCTATGTTTCTAACCCTCCCCTCAAGTTGCAAGTCAAAAGAAAATAATTATCTTTGTAAAACCTAAGGGTTACTCCCCTTGGGGGTGGAGGGAGGTAGGGGAAGGGGAGTATAAAGTCACTATACACTAACAGAAACAACAGACAAAGGAAAACAACAGACAATTGGATGTTTTAATGTTAATTGACAGGGACAACGACCAAATGAGACAGAGGCTGAAATTAAAGGATATGACAAAGCAGCAGCAAATTAGCAGCTGCTAACAGTGAACATTCTGAAGGTTCTAGGAAGAGGCAGAGAATGGCACCTGACTTAGAAACTGGCACAGCTACAGCTCTAACAGTCCTCTGTACCAGTTATACCAGAGAGACTAACATGGAATAAGACTACAACAGCCAACTAAGTTTGCCATGGACAATTTTAGGCTGTAAATTTTCAAAGACAGGATTATAAATTTATTGCAAAAACAACATAATGGAAAGTACAAAAAGAATCAAAGATAATGTTACCAAAGCTACCATAAGCTAGAAATGACACATTTTTACAATTTGCCTCCGTTTTACAATAGTTTAAAATTTACTTCCAATGCCATTCCTATTTTTTTCGTTCAGAAAAACACTGTTCTAAAAAATCTTTGATCTCATCTATACATGGGCCTAGTCAAACGTAAATAGATTCAATGGCAGGAACATTTTAAAGATGCTTACATTTGCTAAATTACTATTAATAAATTTATGAGATCTTAGCAAAAGCTCCCGATTGCACTAGTTAAATAAACTTATTTACTTTTAAAATAATTTATATATAAACTCATTAAAGTACTTGGGTGGGAAGGCTTCTGACGAAAACCAGGATTTTATGAAGGGTGGATACAGTCTTAAGGTTAAAAATAATTTCAAGAGTTTGTTTGTGTCTTTACTCTTGTTCTTTGTTGATAAATACCCCTTTTAGAGGTACAGCAGAGAGATATTTAATATTTTTTCCTGAAATTTCTACTGTGAAGCCATTAAACTAACAGTGCTCATCTTGCAGACAGAAGACCAAAGGCAACATAGGCTGCAGCATTTCTGCAGTACCAGTACAACAACATGTTGAGCACTCTTTTAAAAGTTGAGTCTCTATGACCCATTTGATCCTTGATGCCTCTGCCTATAATGCTCATAGAAATACCATTGTTTGTGGTGAAGTGATATTCATACCTTTCCAATGGAACATAGGTTGAGCACTACACCCAGTGCATATGCTAGAAGAAGTGGTTATTTGGTCATTGTAGCTTTTAGTCATTATGGAACTGATTAACACTAAAGACAGTTTGGTTGTTGCTTTTTTTAACGAAAGTCTTTGGTCAGTCCAATGGATGGATGGTGACATAATACATCACTGTACAAAGGACTGGGTTTCCAAAGGTCCCTGGACATTTACTCCACAGGCAAGTGGGAACTAAGACAATCCAATGGAAGAAATTCTGAACAGCTTTTGTGAAGGGAAAAATATATTAACTGATTTCTGAGATGGTATCTGGTGATGATGATTAAGGATCCAATCCAAACCCAAAGGCTGCCTATACTCATGCTCCAATGCGTTCTAAGTGGAACACCCTAGCATCGCCACAGCATCACATGTATAAGCCCCCATAGGCTTAAAAATGACCACTGGGGTGCTTTAACGAAAGCTCATCGAATGAGTTTTAGGTAAAGCGCCCTGTGGCCCTTTTTAAATGTGTAGGGGCTTAATCCACATGATGCTGCCCCATTTTAACTAGAGCAGCTCTCCAAGAACTGCTCTAATTAAAATGTCCTCCCCCGCTGAGCATGTTTATAGGCACTTTTAGATTTCAGCAGAGGTCCCCACTCAGAATAAGTATGAAGTTGCATCCAATTACACATTTAAGTGTGTACCACACAGTTTGCAGCTGCTCCCCGTTGGACTGGGAGGTTTGGGGGGGATGGGAGCGGGCACAAAATATAGTGGCAATTAAATGCAACCTAAAAAAGAGTAGACAAGAGTAAAAAGAAAAAACCATTCAAGGACAGCCCATGGTGTGAATAACAACCACCTGTGCAAAGGTACGTCCTGGAGCCTGTGTACTAACACTGAAGAAAGTCTGTTAAGAATTCTCTCTCCAAAGATCAGCAGTGATCTCAATTTTTGTTTCATTATTTTATATGCAATGGCTTTGATTTGCTATATAAAATCTAATTCAGAAAACTGAAAGTGTTTATCAAGATAGGAAACACAGTATATTAGAAACAGAAAAGCACACCACCACACAGAGTCCACAGTAACTGAAAGATAAGAGTCTTTCAAAGAGATAAGCTACAGGATACCATGATAGGAATACTCTTCAGAAAAACACAGACCCAGTGTTTTTTGCATTTTGTAGAGGATAACTTATTACTTGCAAAAGAAAATATTAAAATACTATCTTGCAATTCTTAAAATACTCTCTTGCATTTATGTGTCATTGTGCATTATACAATTACCCTTCCCACCCACACCCAGGACACCATTAACAGCTTTACTTAAACACGAACTATCTGACCTACAATTAACTGGCTTCTGCATGTAACAGACTGATAAAATGCTAAAAAAGTTTAGGATCTGAAAATCAAGGAACACTATTATTATTCACACATTTGTTATAAAACAGTCAGTGCTTTACTGATGAGTATCACTGTGCAACTTTTTCCCAGCTACCACATTAACAACCAAACACCCAATTAATTGTAAAACATACTTGTTTTGGGGCATCTGCGGAGGTGGTGTGAACTTCAGTACCTCGGAGTCCATTAGACTCAAATACCACTGTGGGAACAAGGGGGCTTGTTAACAGATGAACATTCAAGCTTCGTTAGTGTGTGTACATTATTTGAGACCATTACAGATTAACCACATTCAAAAAAAGACACCAGCTACTAGCCTGTGGCCGGAAAATACCAATTTACCGTAACACTTCTGTAAGAGAGTGTGCTAATGGCAGCCTAGGGGCACTGCCCTTTTTAATTCAGACTTCGGTGCTGAAGAAAGCAATCACTGACAACATTAATTATCAGTGTATGTGTAAAGGGACCCTCTTCTTGCATTACTTACCATTTGGCCTCTGTCATTTTGCATCAGACTGGCTTATGTATGCATCATTCACACTTCTCAAAAAGAACCCGCTAGTCTCCTTGTCTCATGTAATGCTCATGAAGTATCTTGACATTGGTAGCTTTGGTTCGCTGTGTTCTCAATGGCTGACTATTCTAGACTAAAAATGGCTGATAGAGATTTTAGAATTTTTAACTGACCAGTCTGGGGAATCTCATTTCATACTAACTGCTTCACTCAATAGCAATGCTGAGGCAAAACAAAGCCTCATGTTCTGCTGAAAGGGGTACTTTGATTTCAATTTGTGCTGGTGGCAACAGAATTCATTAGCATATTCATTTCTAAGTATCCTACTCTCTAATTAAAGTAAAACATTTGCAAACAAGCTTATCTCAAATGCACTGCTATTTTATGGAGGCAAAAAAATTAGGTGCTGAGTGTATGTAGAGCAGGAGCAATAATAATAAAAAAAGAAAACTCCTTGGTATTAGATATAGGGCATTGAAATTATTCAAGTTAGCATGGGAGGTAAAAATAAGTCTGACTTTTTGTTAGTTGGATTAAAAAAGGAACAAAGAACTGGTGTGAAAAAGATACCTGTGTGGGACCTCAGATGAGTCCTAAGGTGACTGGGTTGGTTAAAGCATTTCCCACATTCTATGCAGACACAGTCTCCTTGGCGTGTTTGTGTCCTAAACATCCCTGTGGTTGATGGGAAGGGAGGGGAAGAGAGGGGAGGGGAGGGGGTGGAGAGGAGAGAGGAAAGTTGAGAAGAAAACATTATGCCAGAAGAAAACATCATTAGTATGTCTAATGTGTCATTATGTGAGGCTACCTTCAGGCCCTGGATGACAACTGTCAGCCTTCATCTAGGCACAGGCTGACAGGCCAGGCACACACAGGACTGCAAGAATGCATAAATTACATTGAATTAAAAAATGCTCCCCATGATGTGCCCGCACCAGGACTGGCATGTCAGGTGTGCGCTTTTCAGAGCAGCTGGATCCACTTTTCAGCCATCACCCAGCTTTGTCAAGCAGTACATCAGGCAAATCAAAGTGACTCCAGCGTGGCGGAGACAAGTCACATGGATAATAGGAAGTGAGTAGAACCAGAGCTCGACTGTCCCCCCCGGGCTGCAATACCTTAGAGACAAATGCAGAGTGAGTGGAGCCATCACAAACTGATCAAACCTTTAGCCCCTGCTTACCTGCCTGCCGGTGCTGCTTTGACCTCAGACCTCTGAGGCACAGACGAAAGACATCTGTGAATGAAAGTGTCATTCCGGACATTTTGAGCTAGTAGCAACACAGCAGCCTCCTACCAGCCCTTGGTAAACATGTTTTCTAGGCCATTAGCATTTGTGGAAAACTACTCAAACCTCTCCTTTTTTTCCAAAGGTCAGTTTACAGTATTTGACTTAAAGGGCTGGTCTTTGTCTTTTTGCTGCTGATCAAAAAAGACACATTTGACTTTTATTGGGCTTTTCTATTTTGGTAAGAAGCCCTCAGAAGGAAAGAGTTGATGTTTTCATTTGCCATAGGAATATCTTGGCTTTTAAGGTAAATTCTCAGGGGTTTGTCAGTGAAGTTTCAGAGAGAGTGTGTGCGCATAAGTACGCGCATGTGTGCGCGCATGTGTGCGTGCGTGCATTTGAATGTGCCCGCACACCTAAAATAAAGAAAGAAAAATATAAATCTAGCAAAAAAATGACAATTGCTTTAAAATGTAAATTCAGCTTATAAGTCAATTGGAACAAGTCAGAGAACATCTCCAAAATATATATACTTTTTGTGCTACACCTAGAAAGTGAAAGGACAAGGAAATGACAGCACAAGGCTGTCATTTAGTATTTTTGTGCATCACCCATCGCAGTGGGCTCCAACCTCTAGGATCTGACCACAATATAAGTGAGAAATAAACTAAAAAGGAAAGGTCATTCTAAAATTAATTTCAAAAGTCTTATTACCAGCATTTTCTTCTATTACAACACCACCTCCAGATGGCAGTACAGGTTACATAATTTAATACGTATATTTTTTTCCAACAAGTGGCTTCTAGAGACAGAACACAGAACTGTACTGGCTCTTTAAAGACAAATTCTGGTCACCAAGCACATAAAATTCCCACCAGTTTCAATGAGTGTTGCATATAAATAAAATGTGCAGGATTTGCCCCATAAGGTACAGAAGATGAAAGCAGATTTTCTAGCAATGGTAAACTCTAACTGGCTATTAAAAAAAAAAAAAAAAAAAAATCCTTATAGCATCTTTCTCCCAATTCAACCAGAGAAACTACTGAAGCAATCCCAACCAAAGATAAACAAAATGCTATAAAGGGACCCTAATACGTTTTTCTCCCCAAGATCAGAGCTTCTATTTGATAAACCACTAATTTTATGACTAAGTAAAAACACAACTGATATAAAGGTAGGAAGGATGGTCTAGATACTAGACACTGGCATGGGAATTGAACTCAGGTTTTCCAAATTCCAGCTCTGGCACCGACTTCTTGGATTCCCTTTGAAGAGGCATTTACTCTGTCTGAATTCTCCCTCAGTAAAACAGAGGTAATACTCTCCTCCCAATCTTTGGGAATCTCCTCTATATGATGGCTGGAGCAAGAATTCAATCTTGATGCCTACTACAAGAGCACTCTGACCTTGTTAGGGCTTCTCATCTTGCTACTGTGGCCTGAAAACTACTACAACAACAACAACAAAAAGATAATTTTTAGAGGTGTACCGATACATCGGTCCCATACTGGATTGGCCAATATAGGGAAAATGGACTGTATTGGAAATCGGCTTCTTTTTGCCTGATAACATGGCGAATAAATGCCCCGTGCATGTGCACAGCTGCAACAAGCATGGGGCCAGGAGCACAGCCTGACAGCTTGGAGACCAGCATCAAGCTGGTAAGTCTGGTGTGGGGGAAGAGGTGGAAGGAGGAAAGGGGTGTGGCAGGGGGGGCAGATCGATGTCCCCATGGTGAGAGGGGGAATGGGGCTAGGGCAGGTGCTGCTCAGCCAGGGCAGGGCGGGGTGCGGGATGGAGCCACAAGCGGCTCATCCGGGCGATGTGGGGGGAAGGGGTCCCACCCTGCGTGCACCCCAGAAGGGCACAGGGAGCATGTGCCCCTGGATCTGCCTGCGGGGCAAGATGGCCTGGGGCTGCACTAGGCTCTTCCCAGCGTATGTGTTGGGCCAGGCTGCGCTCAGAACAGGCAGTGGCAGCACTGGGAGGGGGCTTGGGTGGGCTACGGTGAATTTTGGGCCCCCACTCCCCCATAGATCTCTCCCAGTGCTGCTGCCACCTGCCCTGAGCACAGCCTGGCCCAACCCCACACTGGGAAGAGCCTGGCACTGCCCCACCCCCAGCCCCAGCCTGCAACAGCAGCCTACCCGCACACAGATCCAGGGGCACCCCCCCATGCCCTCCTAGGGTGCATGCAAGGGCGGGAGGGTCCCCCTCCCCCCAGTCACCTGGATGAGCTATGGCTCCATCTTGCACCCCACTCTGGCTGGGCAGCACGTGCCCCAGCCCCACTCCCTCCCTCACCGCAGAGGCCTCAATCTGGCCATCAATGTTTACAAATGGGTCCTGATACAAAAAAGGTTGAGAGCCACTGCTTTAGATGATCCCCAAAGGTAATTTTGGCAATTACTCTGGTCCAAGCCTAAAGAAATGGTTAGGCTTGCTGTTGGAGTAAGGACTCTGGAGTCAAGAGACCCCATGTAGCTCAATGGTTCTCAACCTTTTTTAGAACTCCAGGCACTCTTTGTTAGACTCAGGGCATCCCTCTATAACTTCTGTGATCTAAGCAGCACCCCATTTCAGAAACAAATTTCCTTATTACAGTACTTTACTATTTGCAGAGGGACAAGGCTGTGGGACCAAGGGAATGGCCAAGCAGGTTGAGCTTGGGCCTGCCCTTATCTGCTCATCTCAGGGGTCGGCAAAATGCGACCTGCGGGCAAGATGCGGCCCACCAGGCCTATCTGGCCCACAGGACCCCTAAAAAATTTAGAAAATTAATATTTATTTGCCCCTGGCCACCTGTCACACAGCCCTCAACAGCTTGCCAAAACTCAGTAAGCAGCCCTCCACCTGAAATAATTGCCCACCCCTGGCTTATCTCCTGCTACCTAGAGCTTGAGCCTGCCCTTACATGCTAAGTATATCTCCTCACATCTCGTTTATCTCCTCATGCTTTCTGTAACACCCTTCAAAGGATCTTGTGGAACCCTGGCTGAGAATCACTGGTGTAGCTACTGACCACATTCATCTGGGTGGCAATATTTTAGCCTTTTAGAAAAGTGGTGATTCAACACCTCTGTACAACTTTCAAACTCCACATCTGAAAGGATGTTTGATTTCTTTTTCTCTCTCTCTTTTTTTTTTAAATAGTCTACTGTCTGCAAATAATATTTGTAGCCACCCCAAAAACTGAACTTTTCTGACATTTTAGTATTGGGGGGGGGGAAGATATATTAAGTCACCCTAAAAATGAAGATTTTAAACAGCAAAGGGTACATTATATGTTTAAATGTTTTACATACTGCTCAACTGGAGGATGCTAAAAGGCTAGAGCTTGCAATATATTAAAAACAAATGGTGATTTCGCCATTCAACATGACAACATTTCCAAGACAAAAAGTACAGCAAAGGTTTTGTTTGGTTTTTTGCCCTCCAAAACAGCTTGAATTTTCCCAGATAACCAGATAGACATGAACACACAACTTAAGAACTCATTTAATGCCTCCATGTTGCTTTATAGCTATTCTTTAAAAAGCAAGTGAGAGAACTGGAATATTTCCAAACATTTGTCATTCTTAAAAAAAACCCACAACCCCTCCCCCCACCCCCCTCAAAAAAAAAAATCATAAGCTTATGCATTTTAGGGATTTAGAATTAATGGACGCTGTTGCTAGAAGACAATGACTATCTGTCAGGGTAAGTCCACTGAAACAAAAAGGGATGTTAGGAAATCAAGGTCATGCCAATAAAAGTGAGTATCTGGGTTTTCCTGTGAAAACTCTGAACTCAGAAGCCTGAACTCTGGACACACAGGAAGGCCAGGACAACAGATACACCCCTTCCTATAACAAATCATTCCATACTATCATGCTACAGATAATAAAATGGAAAAATGAGCTCCTCAAATACACAAACTAAAAGAAACCATTTCTTAAGCCATGATCCAGTGAACATGCTGTAGAACAGTGGTCTCCAACCTTTTTGGGTAGATCACTTTTTGAATGAAAAAGCAACCCAAGATCTACCCTACGCTTCTGCCTCGCCTCTCCCCCTCCCCACCCCGCAGGTCAGTCTGTGCGGAGGGAAAGGAGGGGCAGATTGAGGCAGAAGGAGAAAAAATACTTTGGGGGTGCACCCCCTAGCAGATAAATCTGTGGGGGAAGGGGCAGGGGGAGGGGAAAGGGGCCCTGGGGCAGCAGGGCAGATTGAGGCCCCAGCGGTGAGGGGAGCAGGGCACAGGGAGGAGTAGAGGCTTGGAGGAATGGGGGACAAAAGGAGGCCCAGGGGTACATGCCTCCCAGGCCTCCGATTATCCCCCATTCCTCCAAGCCCCTGCTCCTGCCTGTGCCCCACTCCACTCGCAGCTGGAGCCTTGATCTGCCCCGCCCACAGTGGTGGGGGAGAGGGAGGAGTGGAGCAGGAGCTGGCACTGCACAGCTGGGGCAGGCACAGGACAGAGATTCTGGGGGCTCATCACATCCCAGAAGGGCATGGGGTGGCGCATGTCCCCAGATTTGCCCCTGGGGAAGGTCAGCAGCGGTGGCGGTGCTGGAGCAGGGCTACAGGGAGGGCTGCAGGCACCCAAAAATTCACTGTAGCCCTCCTACTTCCTCCCAGCACCACCACGTGGCCAAAGAGCTGAGCCTGGCGTCACCCCAGCCCCAGCCCACCCCGCCCCGCCCCACCCTATGTGCAGATCTGGGGGCATACACCCCCTGTGCCCTCCTGGGTTGTGTCTCACCTTCTCCCTGTGCCTCCCCCAGATGAGCCACTCACGGCTCTGTCCTGCACCTGCCCCGGCCGTGCAGCACCAACCCCTGCTCCACTCTCCGCGTCACTGCTGCATGCGCCTCTTCCCACCCCAACGGCAGCCTCCTGAAGCCCACGGCCTGGCTGCCTTTCAGCCCTACTGCTGCCCCACGTGGGTGGGGGCTAAGCCCCATTAGCACCCTTTCCACTGCCTATGCCCCCGTGCCCCCTGCCAACAGCTGAGTGGGGCCCCAGCCAGGCTGGGTCAGAGCCCAGGTGGCTTGTCCAGGCACACAGGGGGCTCCTGCCACTGCATGCACCCCAGCAGAGGCCCAGGGGCCGCACCACCCCCACCCTATGTGTGCCCGGGGCTTGGGGCGCAAAGCCCAACATGCATCAACAGCAGGAGGGCACATGGCCCCTGGGCCTCAACCGGGGTGCATACAGCCTGGGAGGCCCCCGCACACCTAGACCAGCCACCCAGACTCTGACTCTCCCCCGGCTCTGCCAGGGCCCCACTCAACCCTGCTCCTGCCGCCCCATCCCCTCCCTGACTAAAGGGCAGCAGGGCACAGAAGCGGATCACTCCACTCACCTGGCCCAGCCCTAATGGCAGGGGGCATGGCTCAGCCCACCACGTGGGTCCCGCTGCCTCTCCTGGACTGCGTCCTGACTGCTCCGCATGTGCATCCAGCCGCTCCCAATCATGGAGTCTCTGACTGTCAGTCCGTGGATGCTGAGCACACACACGCCTCCCCAGACTGAGATAGACTGTCAGAGGCTCCGGGATTGACCAGTCGATTGGGATCCACCAGGTGGTGACCACTGCTGTAGAAGATCTAATATCTACTGTCAGCACTGCAGAAGTACTTGCAATCTTCTCTCCAAGGAACTGCATAACTAGCATGAGACAAAACTGTGCACTGGCCTCAAGAATACTTCCAGCCAATTTGAACCATGGAAACAAGCACCACACATGTAACACTTAAAACGGAACATTCTGTATGGATTAAAGCTGGTGCTTTGCATGAAATGCATTACTATTATATCTAGAATTAAGATTGTATGGAATGTGTAGGTTGGAAAAAAATCATGCAACTTTTAGAACTCTTGTTTTGTTGTAATGGCAGTAAGATACAGCTTAGCAAAATGAAAACTTGCCTGCATAATAGATAAGCAGCAAAGACTCACTGAGCTAATTCTAGGATTGCCAGCAATTATGGGTAGAATTGAGACAAGCCTGCTATATTATTCTAGTAGGTAGAATCTATCCCTTTCAGGTGCAGCAATTTTATTTTAGTGCTATGAAAAATATAGAGTATCATACCAATTGATTAGAAGCAGCAGCACTGACCTGTAAGCTGTATACAAAACGCAATCAAGAAATCTATTCAGAGGCTGCATGAAAACCAGGCCACAAAATCCTAAAATCTGGCCACTACAACCAGTTTCAAGTTAAAGCAAGAAATATCAAAAGGCACAAAAGGGAATTACAGACTTTGGTGGAACTAACAGCTAGTATCTGTAATAGTGGAAATGTTTTATTGAATGCCCCAAGTGCAGCATGAGAAATACCTGACAATGGAAGCAAAAATTGCAGAAGAACCATGCATTCCTGGAAACAGGAAATGTCTCTGCTCCCTGTTTGCTTTGTGCCACTTTTTGTTAACTTCCACAGACTCTGGCCAACTGAAGGAGGCATCAGCCAATTAACAACAAGAATAATAAATAACACCTAGCCCTTACATAGCACTTTTCATCCATAGATCACACAATGTTTTGCAAAGGTCAGTATCATTAATCATCAACTGATCGTGCAAAACTGACAACAGGCTGGCTAAGATGTGCACCTCACAGGCTATTTCCTCAGCAGACCTGCCATATGCTGCCATCCTGCCCCCCCAAAAGACCTCCTAGAAAAACCCTGACCAACCAGTATGAATTCTCTGTCCCTTCTCACCCTTTAGCTGCCAAAAATTTCATGTATATACAAGCACTCCAGCAAAATTACCCTTATATTCTAGTCTTCCCTAGCTAAAGCCATCCTGTTTTTTTATTTATAAAAATCTGAAAACTAACTCTTGCTTACCCTCCATTTAATAAAAACAGAAAGCTTCACACCACCTTCTCCCTTATTAGATGATGCCTTAGCAGCTTTCAGCTGCAGGAGTGAAAATCCTGAGTTTCTAGAGTAAAGATATGACAAAAGAGTTTCTGTTTATGTGAAATTAATTCCAAAAAAGATTGATGCTATACTGTTCCTTCTGAAAGAAGAGTGTAGAATAAAATCTTAAGATTTACAAAAAAAAAATTATGACCTAGGGTTGTGGGATATTTTTTCTTTCTTTTGTGTGGGGAGGGAAGAGGGAGAGGAGGTTGTTTTGTCCTCCCTCTGCTCCCCCAAAACAGTAAGAAACTAAGGTTACTCCTTAATTTTTATTAGCACAAGAAACATCTGGCTGAAAGTTGGAGAAATACAGGGTGGCAGTTAATTTTAAAACTCAACAGGATTTCATAAGGGGTGGTAGTGAGAGGTAAGAGAGATTCATTCTACTTTTTTGAATCCTGTCTGTAAAATTAGTTAGAAGAAACTAGCCTCTGAACTTTCAATTGACTCTTTACAGGCTTGCTTTTCATCTCCACATGATCTGACAGATACATCTCTGTAAAATTAAGCACAAAAATAGACCAAGAGAGTCACTTGGAAAATACTACTTTCTTCTTTTGAAAGATATAGACAAGGAAGGTCTTAGGATTCTTTGTTTAGAAAGACAAAGAACACTGATGTGTGATTATCGCTGTCTGTTCCTGGAAAAATTCTGTACTGAGAAAATTGAACAAATCTCTTAACTAACATCATCAGGAATAAGCCGTAGAGGATGTTTATTTTGCCCAACATGAAAAGGTTATGCTGGTTCTGGCACACACTACATCACCAGGTTCTTAAGTGCAACAGAACATCTGTGTAACCCTGGCCTGCTTCAAGCAATGGGATAAAGCAATGGTAATACTCTTAAGAGATAGAACCAAGCACATTTGACCTGTGATAGAAATGTCACACAGTATGGGAGAGGGAAGTCTATAATACTACAGGAAATAAGCAAATTATTTTAAACCTACCCAGGAACTAAAAGGCAAGTGAAGGAAGAAACAGTAAAGCAATAGGATAGATCATAATAAAACAAAAGAACGATCAGCAGCTATGGATAAACGTTTAACAGCCTTACCTGCATGATCCAGCGCAGGGCTGTTGGCACCCCAGGTTTGGTACAATGAAGCAAGGTCCTTTGGAATGTACGTCTTAAAGATATTTAAAATGTCCAAACGTTTTTCATGATCATCTGATGCTGATTCTTGTTTGTTGGAGTGTAAACCTGGAGAAGCTCCTGCTGCACTAAGCTGAGAGTGCATTAGTGGACTTGCTCTTGCTCCTGTTGTGCAGTTTGCCAATGTCCTCATCTCATTCCCAGCCTTTGTATGAGATTCCTGCTGAGGCACCGATGGCTCTTCATGTTTACTGTACTGCTCAGTTTTACACAGAGGGTGATACTGAGATGGGGGGTTGAATTTGGCCTTCAAGGAGTCAGATGCACAGTGCTTACCTGAAGAAGTAAAACCAGCATTTCCTTGGGGAACCACATACTTTTCCACTTGTTTACTGTTTGCAGGCTGGGTGTTGGGTCTATATATGACTGTTTGGGTAGGCGTTAGGCTTCTGTTAAAGCTTCCTGCTTGCATAAGTTTGGAGTTTACGTCATATTTACTCTTTAACTGAGACTGTTGTGCTGCTATGCTGTACTGCTCTTGGGTATTGTTCAATTTGGCCAGCCTGTACCCATCGAGACCTGATGACCGTGGACCACAGTGGCCAAATGAATGGCTGTCCTTAGACTGGTGCATATTCCCAGGCTTAGTAGACATCCCAACAGGGAAAGAATTGCTTTTGGATCCTGGCAACGCACTTGGCACTTGAGTGCGTGTAAATCTGGCAATGGGCAAAGGGTGGCATTCTTTACCCCCAAGGACAGGAGGAGGGCCAGTGCGTCCATTTCTTGCCAGGAAAACCATGTTGTTCTTAATACTCTTGAATCCATTTTGTTGAACCCATGGAGGAACCATTGAGTTACAGCTGACTTTGTGCAAAATTCTTTTGTGCATCCACAGGACTTCAGGGTAATAGGTCTTGTGATTGCAGAAAGGACACGGATGGACAATCAAAGCAGCCTGCAAGGATGAGGTAAAACCCTTATTGCATAAATCATCCCTTGTTGATTTCTCACTCAAATCTAGCAGAACCATTTCTTGGGCCTCTGCACCTTTTTCTACCATGGGGTGCTCTCTACATGGCAAGTTTTCTTTAGAGTGACTAGCCTGCATTTCCACTGAGGTTTTCAAATCTGTTACCATGTCTGAAGGTGTTTGGCCCCTGCCGGAAGCAAGGTCAGCAATGCTGCTGGAGCAAGGAGGCTCTTGGCTTTGTCGAAATGCTGGCATCTTTAAGCCTGGAGAACATCTCTGATCTTCGTATTCTGGAAAGGGCTCTTTGATCTTGTTTTCCAGTGCAGATATCAAAGCTGGTATCTCTGCTTTAGATTCATTGGCATCACTTTCTCTGGCATTGTAGCTTCCAAGTTGAGGAACCTCGTCCACCTGAGATGTCATCATCGGTGTCTGTCCTTGAGAAAGATTGCAGTGGTACGACTTTCCACCTGAATTAGACAAATGAAAAACCAGGTTTATTATTTTATGTTAAAAGAACGTACCAAAACATCAAAATTTGACTTTAAAATAAGAGAAGGGAAGCAAACTCTGGAAAGTTTTTCCATTATTAGCATCATAATGACATACAACAAATTAAATGCGCTGTATAGAAAAATCATGGCAATAAGATGCTGAGTTCAATTTACTTTGAAAACATCACTGTGAAATTTGGACAAACTATCTGATGCTGCATGTTCATGACATTTTAAAGAAAGAGCAGCTCAATAATCCACACTTGTTAAAATTCTGAGTGAGAGAGAGATAAACAAATATGCAGCTATTTAATACTTTAACCAAAACAAAGATAATGGAGCCAGATAAGAATATACTAGTTAAATGTCTGTCAGTGTTTCCATTACAAGCTGCTATTTTCAAAGGGTTTATAACACCAATAAAAATTGGTTCAACACTGAAACCTAACATACAAGCTCTTATAGCACATATAGCAAATACAGTAAATTGTTCACTTAACAGAGACCTTTGCAATGCCCAAGTATAACAGGATGAATTATACAGCCTAAATTCTGTAACTTAGTATTCCTGATTTACCTGTCTGTTTTTATTTTATAACTTGGCACATTTTATTTTAACAACATTTCATATAACCTTACAACTAGTAGATTTGCTGTAGGGAAAGATTTGAACATTTTTACATACTGAAAATACAGAACTAAAACTGGACTTTAAATTTTTTGTATTTTCTTCCCCTCCCCCCTCCCCATTCTCAAACTTGTAACCTGAAGGATGTTTTATCTACCCAAAACTTCAGAAACGGAACAGAATAGAACTGGGTACATTTTATGACTGTTCAGAGGGAAAGGAGGTGAGGGAAACAGCATTTGTTTTACTTAGAACATTCTTAACTCCAACAGTTCTCAAAACACTTATCTTTAAGAGCTACTGATAAAGTCTTTGAATCACTCCAAATCAGTTCACAATCAATTCCAGAGAGATTTTCATCACAGCAGTAATGCTTACTTCACTGAATCCATTTAACACGTAACTGAATTGAATCATCTGACAAACTTTCAGTTTCAATTAACATGCAGTTAATGAGCCACTGTTAAGCAAGTATAAGAAAACTAAGTTCCATCTAAATAGTCACCAATCCAAAAGGATCACCATAACTGTGGGAGTGGTGAAGAAGAAAAAGGAATGAACTGTTCTATAGTTGCATATCCTCTCACATCAACTCATAAAAACCAGTGCTTTAGAAAATCAAGCATGGTTCTTTAATATACCATCGGTGCCATAGGCACTATTCTAAATGGCACAATGTAGCAAGTATATCTTTGGTTGAAGTTTCACTGCAAATAAAGTCTATTTAACCTCAGTTTCAATTCAGGCAAAAAGTCTTAAGCTTTTCGTTAATTTGGTGTAATTAGGTTAAAAATAACCCATAGATTTGCAGTCTTGCAGGGTTGAATGCTCACTCTGTTAAGATCATTTTCCTTTCAAATTCTCAAAGGGGCAAAGTCTGAAAAAACTTGTTTTTCCTGTGTTACAAGCAGCAAGGTTTTCTGAAAGCACATGCCCAACACTACAAGGTACATTTGCAATTTGAAACAAAGATACTGCATGAGCAGTGTAATTTGACACCGTACATCTGTGTTATTTTCAAAGCACATCTGTCATAGCCCAAAATATTTGTGCTCTTAAACAAGATTTTAAGGCTTCACTTTACAATTCCAAGTGGTGGGTCCTTTGATCAACATTCCAAATAATAAATTAAAGTAAATCATAAACCATTCAATTGTAGCAGTAATCAATAGAGACTGCACCAGCCTAATGGTTAAATTAAGCTCAGTAAGATAAGCAAGGGATTCAAGACAAACCATGGGACTGCTGGCTCCCTGGGTCTGTAGATTTGGGAAACGATGGTTAGCTGCCAATGAATCTGAATTGGACCATTATGATAAACTGAAACCAGGGACCAACTGCTTTATTACTGTGCAGCCCTGTGTGAATCAGACCCTTGATGTATTCCGACTCTGGAAAGACTTAAATACCTTGCCATGTCAGCAAAGGTTACTGAACTGAACTATCATGCAGTAGCAATATGATCAGTTTGCAGCTGGACATGGGAGATGACAGGGAGACTGCAACCCAGAGGAGAATGAGAGCTCTCCCATAAAACCTAATAAGCAGGGATCTGAGTTTTCCATTTCCCATAGAAAAAACAGAGAAAACCACAGATTCCCTGTTTTTATCAGAGAAAACACAGACTTCCCATTTTAGCAGAGAAATCCGCAGATTCTCCCCTTTTGCAAAGAGCTCTTGCAAGCTGGAACAAGCCTGTAAGAGCTAATTGCAGAAAGGGTGGGAAATCCCCAGCCCTGCCTGGAGTTGCCATTTGCCCCTAGAGACAAGTGCAGCTTTGGGGCTGTGGGACAGGGCTGGGGAAAGTGGCTGAGGGAGCAAGGGGTGCTATGGCCCCAGGTGGCACACCACAGCCAGGTGCAGGGCCAGGGGCTGAGGGCAGAGGTGCCCGTCTGCGGGGGGTGCTTTATGGGAAAGCAATGCGGGGCGCACATGTTGCCCAGCTGGCTGCCCAGGGGCGGAGGAGGCTGGCATGCAGCCCGCTGTCAAGCTCCATGGCCGGCTCTGCAGCAGCAGCAAGGGATAGGGGACCGGGGGGGGGGGGGGGGGGGCGGCTCACATGCAGCCATTCCCACCACCATCCCGCGCCACCACCACACTGTCGCTGCCCCCTGTGCTCGGCCGCACGGCTCCAAGCATGGCTCCACGGCAGCGAGGGGAGGTTTTGTACACAACGGCCCTCACTGCTGGCACACAGCGGCTACTGGTGCTTACCTGTGGGGCCGTGCCAGCAGTGAGGGCTGTTGCATACAAAACCTCCCTGCGCCGCTGCAGAGCCATGCTCGGAGCTGTGCCACTGGCCGCACAGTGGCGGATGTTGGCCACGGCCACGGCGCAGCGTGGGATGGTGGTGGGGATGGCTGCGTGCAGCCCGGCCACCACCCCGCTGCCACTGCCATCCTGTGGCTGGCCGCACAGCTCTAAGCATGGCTCCACAGTGGCAGCAGCGGTGCGGGGAGGTTTTGTACGCAGAGGCCATCTCCGTTGGCACGGCCCCACATATAAGCAGCAGTGGCCACCGCGTGCAAGCCACCCCCCCCTGCCACCATCCCTCACCACCGCTGCAGTGCCAGCCACGGAGCTGTGCAGCCAGCCGTATGCCAGCCCCATCCTCCCCTGGGCAGCTGGCCAGGCAACATACGTACCCCGCATCACTTACCTGTAAAGCCCCCTGCACAGGGGCACCCCTGCCCTAAGCCCACCTGGGGCCAGCAGCACCCCCCGCTCCCTCAGCCCCCAGCCAGCTTCCCCAGCCCTGCCCCACAGCCTCCAAGCCCCACTTACCTCTAGGATCCAGGGGCGAAAGGCATGGCTCCGCAGTGGCAGCACTTGCCCACAAAGCCTCCCCCCACCCCCGCAGCCAGCATGCAGCTGCCACCACCCCGCACCGCTGTGGACCCGTGCAGCCATTTGCAGGGCACAAGCAGCGATGCAGTGGTGGCCACTACATGCAAGCCCCCCTTTCCACCCCTCAGCCAGATGGCACATATGTGGCCCACACACAGTGGTTGCCACTGCACTGCCGCTGCTGCACCCTTCACCACTTGCTCACAAAGCTGTGCAGGTGGCCATGGGATGATAGCACAGGGTGCAGTGGCAGAGTTGCGGTGATAGCCTCCATGTGCAAACCCCCTGTCAGGCCAGCTCACACGTGTGGCCCGCAGAGTGGCACTCCTGCCCTAACCCCCTGGCCCTGCTCCTGGAAGTGGGCACAGGGACACGCTCCCCCCACTTCTTGATCTACACCCCCAGCACCTTCCCTTTCCTCTGCCCTGCCTCGCCCCTTCCCCCCCCCCACACACTTACCAGCTGGGATGGGTGTCTGTGTGTGCACATGTCTGTGCCTGTGGGTCTGGGGGGCTGTTGTGAGGGGCATCAGGAGGGCTGCTGAGGCTGTGGGGGGGGGGGGGTGCGGGGCACCAGCAGCACTGGGAGGTGCTGTTGGGGGCCTTTAATTTTTATCACATATTTTGGGTTTTTAAAATCAGAGAATTTGCAATTTTTAAAAAATCGGAAAAAACCAGGATCCCTGCTAATAAGAAATGGAGGGAAAGGGGCTCACAGCCATGGAGAATGCTATTGGTCCACACTAGCTTAGTACAGCTGCCAAGGAAACAAGAAATGTTTGGATGGGAACTGCATAACAAATAAAGGAAATGTATAAAAGCTATTATGCACTAAATTTGTACACAAGTTTGACATCAGGACCTCTGATGGAAAGTGTTGCTTGGCATACTGCAGTTCTAGCAGATGAAAACAGGCCAGCTCAGTCCCGATAAGTTACCATAGCTTTAAAGAAATCACTGGAGCTACCCCAATTTACCAACTGTCCCCAGTTGTAATTCAAAATAACTTATGTTTATACATGCACACACCACCAATCAACAAGGTGCCTCTACAAACTAGGTTGAATTGGAACTAGAGGTTAGCACTTGCCATCTTTTGAATATATAACCCATTCAGAAAAAGGCATTTTGCTTGACATGACAATGTCAACAGTCTTGCAATAATCACTAGTAACCAAAGTAGATCTCAGAGCTGCTTATTCAGCACTGAGATGGAAAAGGGAATCACACAGATGCAAGGAGGGAAGGAAGAAAGAGAAATGGAAAGGAGACTTGTTTTTTTTAACCTGAAACAAATACAGAAATTGGAAAAAGTCAGGACAAAGCTTCTTGTTGGGACAACACAAACCACCTTATCAGATAAAATTAGCTGTCCATCTCACTAATATCCCATCTATGGCACTGGCTAGTAAAAAATGCTTCAGAAGAAAGTCAAAAGAAAAAAAAAATGTAACAGGTAATTTAGGAATAACCTACCACTGGGGAATTTTCTTTTTTGATTCCAGAAGAAAATTGGTTGCTTTATGCCCCTCAAGCAGGTGGATTTAGATCATTCACAGTTTACTTAATAAAATGGTAAGTGCAGTTATTAACACTATTGTCTAAATCTTTTCCAAGTGTTGCTCAATTTTAGTTTAAATAAATAACATCTTGTGACAATGAGTTCTACAAGCTTATTATGCACCATGAAAAAATAAAAGCAATGCCAACTGAAAAGTACTTGGAAGTCTTGGTAGACCACAGACTCCATATGAGTCTGCCGTGTGATGCAATCACACAGAAGGTGAATGTGCTTTTAGGCTTCATCAATAGAAGCATTAGGTGCGAGCAAGACACAGGAGGTGATAGCATAGCACCTCTGTTCTCAGCACTGGTTAGGCCTCATCTGGGGTACTGTGTTTAGTTCTGAACTCCACATTTTAAAAAAGACATGTAAAGTTAAAGAGGGTCCAGAGGTAGGCAACACAAAGATCAAGGGCTTGGAAGGCAAGTCATATGAGGATAGGACGAAGGAGCTAGGCATGCTCAGCTTGAAGAAAAGAAGCTGATAACCATCTTCAAATACTTGAAAGGGTGTACATAAAAAGAGGGAAAGCACCTTTTCTCTCCTGCTGCAGAGAGGGGGATGTTGACCAACGGCTTGAAGCTGCAGCAAAGTAAATTTACATTTGAATATCTGGAAAAACTCTCTCACTCTTAGAATACTGAAGAACTGAAATAGACTGCCTAGGAAAGCTGTGGACTCCATCACTGGGGGTGTTCAACAGTGTTTGCTCAGGGATGAGCTAGGTGTAGCTATGCCCAAACCATGGGTATTTTCCATGTTTCTGGGCTTTGCTGGTTGCTCCTGCTCCCCTCACCCTCCCTCCTTTTTTGCTGTATGTACCATGATGTTTTTAAGCCTCTCCAGAGGCACTGGGGACTTTGACTGTGTTGTGCCAATGCTCCTGCTGGGAGCAAAGCCAGAGGTTCCTGGCTAAAGGGTTTTTTCCCTCTGTTCAGTCAGACCAATTGCCATATTTGGGGTCAGGAAAGAATTTTAACCCATGATCATATTGGTATAGATTGCAGGGGGGGGAGGGAGGGGGCGTGCATTTTTGCCTTCCTCTTTAGCAGGGGGCATGCCCCTCTACCTGGGACCTCTTGAGCATATATTGACAACATTTTATAGAAGCAGGACATTGGCTGCCATGGTTCCCCTGCTTTACTTGTGTCAGGTTAGAAGGCTGGGTCTATGATGGGTCAGAGTTGAGGGCAGTCTTATGTAGAGTTTAGATTATGGCTGTATGGGATGGTCTGGATAGAGATGATCCTGCCTCAGGCAGGGGTTTGGACTAGATGACTTCTGGAGGTCCCTTCCAGCCCTACTTCTCTGACTCTATGATATTGAAAACAAAATATATTATTTTTATATTACAAATAAAACAATGCTTATTTGAAAATTATTGCAAAACATATTCTTCAATTTAAACTGAAAGATATAGGGTTACTTAATCTGGAGAAGAGAAGACTGAGGGGGGATGTGATAATACCTAAAGGGAGGTTATAAAGAGGATGGAGACAGACTTTTCTCTGTAGCTTTAGGGGACAGGATTAAGAACAATGGCCTCAAACTGCAGCAGAGGAAGTTTAGGCTGGAGTTAGGAAGAATTTTCTGACTATGAGGATGGTCAAGCATTGGAACAGGCTACCTACAATCTCTATTCCCAGGAATTTTTAAGCACAGGCTAGACAGACACTTGGCTGGGATGGTTTAGTCAGGGATGACTCTGCCCTAAGCAGGGAACTAGACTAGATAACCTGATGAATTCCCTTCCAGCCCTGCTTTCTTATTATCCTAGGAATTTATTTTAGTAGCTACTTACTGGATAACTGATGTCCTGGCATCAAATAAGAAACTGTCCTCAATGTGCGACATACAAAGAGGTTAAACTAGTAGTTTTCAACTTGTAGTCCACAGATCCAAGGGGGTCTGCAGACCATGTCTAAGGGGTCCACGAAAGATTACTATAATCAAGCAAATTATGCGAATACCCATAGTTACAAGTCAAAGGGGTCTGTACCTCCATTCAAACTTTCCAAAAGGCCCACAAATGGAAAAAGGTTGAAAACCACTAGTGTAAACAGATGCTGGCAGCAGCTTTAATTGCTTAGTTCAAATATGCTTGCTAGGAGCATTAATGTTCCTTAAGTAAAGGAATTCCTTAAGAAAGAGCCAGCTCTGTATCCCATTTCTACCAAAAAAAACCCAAATCCAATATCCTGTCACTATTTAAAACCGGTCCAAATTACTCTTTGGGAAAGTAGGAGGTACTGTCCCCTAGAATACATCTCATCTTGACAATGGCTTTTCAGCTACCAACATCCAGATAAAATTCTTATTTGAAATATATATCACAACTTATACCTTTGTGGGTGCATCTACACATAAAATTAACACAACAAACTCTGGAGTAGTTTTAGCAGGAGTCAACTGCTCCCTGGCATTTTAAGCACAGCAGATGAAATTGTTTGGCTAAGAAAAGAATTAAGAAAAAAAAAAAATGAAAAAAAGACAGCTCAGTGTCTACACGTGCACCCCAGACAGCAGAACTTTGAGCCCCGGGCTGGCAGGAGGCACAGGCGTAAGACCTGGGCGCTGGGTGGTGGCACTGGATGGTAGAGGGGTTTGCAGGAGCTGGGGGTCTGGCCCTGGCTGACAGATAACCAGGTGCAATTTGGTCCCCAGCAATCACCATCTACATGTGCATTTGATCTCACTTAATGACTCCACCATAAGATAATACTGTCCCCGACAATACCATCTTATGGCAGAATTAATTAAGTTTACTGCACCCTAATACTGGCCAACATGTAGATGGTGACGCTTTACTGCGAGGGTTTTCAGTCAACTCCACAGTAAAGTGCAGGTGTAGATGCACCCGGTGAGCAGACAAGTAAAAGGCAGACAAGGAAAAGATGACAACAAAGTTAGTAACAAAGCCTTAAAAATGATTTCATTTATTTCTGCATACATTCAGCTGCTTAACCCAGCTCAAAAGGGGTACTAACAGTCCCTTTACATGATTGGTATAAAACATCACTCTAAACAGTGCAATGCTGGCATTACCATCACCAGAAACTTTTGAGATTTTATTATGGCTAGGTCAAAGCAAAAAGCCATGAATGAGATGTCTTTTGGATGATCCCGAGGAAGAATAATTCATATTCCCTGTTGAAACATTTTTTGGCTAAGCAGTCCCACATTTTATCACCATCTTCTTTTCATTTTTTTTTTTAATTCTTTTCTTTCTTAGCCAAACAATTTCATCTGCTGTGCTTAAAATGGCCTTTTGCACTATAAAGCATCATAGCAATGCTAAAGGTTTGTTTGTCATTGATATCTGGACAGCAACCAGAGCGGAAGAATTATGTTAGAAGCAGGTGGCAAGTAGCTGCTGTTGCTATAGCATGCTTCCAGGGTAGACAATTTTAAATATTGATAACATTGCAAACAACAGCAGAGCAAAGAAGTGCACAAAACATTTATGGGAATTCAAGGTCTAGCAGTATAAGAGCATTCTGGGATTTGGCTTATTCTCCAAAAATATATAATTTGTATTTACCATTTCTTCTTTTTACTTATACAGCTTACACAAGCACACAGAAAGCATCTCGCTCTCTGTCTCTTTCTTTATTCCCACCCCAGCTCTGCTCCTCTTCAAACCAAAACTTACAACGGGTTGCATACTGGTTTTAATGTATGAGGTGCCTTGTAAAGTACAAAACAAGTCTTTAAACCAAACGAAAACCCCAAGAGATCAATGAAACTATGGGCAATATGCAGAAGAACAGAATGGGCTGGAAACACTGTAATACATTACAAGATGTGCCTGATGAAGGGAAAGGGGTACTGATGATAGATTTAAATGTTATTAAAAGCATTCAATCCACTTGCACTGGATTTTAAAACTATTGACTTAAAAACTCAAAAAAAATCTGAAAAGTAATGATTATGACAAAAATTATAGTATCAAATTGTGAGAAACTGTTACTGAAGGGTCCAATTTAGCTATTTTCATTAAAGATCCAAAAGAGACTGAGCAGGATGTTAGAATAAGTCTTCAGAAACTGTCACTTATGAAGTGCTGCAAGAACTAATAGGAGAGTGATTCTCAACCAGGGTGTCACAACACCCTGGGGGGTGCCTTGAGATCCTCTCAAGGCACTCTATGGCACCCAAGTAGTGTTAGTATCATTAGATGTGCAAGCTTGATCCATGTGATAAACACAGAAATTTAAAACGGGAATCCAGCACCAAAAAACATTCTGCCCTTTTGTGGACTGAGTTCTTTGCAACAGAAGAATTGTTCCATTATTTTTCTGTAGTCAAAACATGACTGACAACTAAGTGCTGGCATTTTCTGAGGAGTGTTCTGGGGTTATCCAGGGATGCCCCGAGACTATAAAGGTTAAGAACCACTGTAATAGGGGCAGGAAAATGATGCAAAATGACTTAGAATAATGTAGACTGAAAAAAAAAAAAAAGACTCATTCTGCAAAAAAGTGAACTAGTAAGAGGAAAGTGATCCAAAATCCAGATATTCAGTCAAGTATGAGAAATCTGGAAAGCAGCTGTGATGAAACTGTCAGAAATCAGAGTGGACATCAGATTACACATGGGTGCAGTACCTGCTCCTTCAACTGTGCTTCACAAATAAAAGTACACCACAGCAAAAACAAAAAACCTGGGGCAGCACATAACATTAGGGGGACAGTTATGCCACCATGTGTATTATTTTAAAAGGCTCCTTATTAACATCTGATAAAAACCAGTGACAGCAAACACTACCCAGTTTTGAGCTGCACACACAGACATCTCAAGTAACAGGGAAGTAGAACAATAATCCTTCTCTATAATACTCCACTTACTGCACATGGGATATTTTGTGCACTACAGCTCTCTTGAAGGAAAATATTGATGGATTGGAGGGAGTTCAAAGAACTGCAACAAAACAGTGGGTTAGAGGAACTGACTAAAGAGGAAATTATTGAAATAGTTAAGTATATATAGCCTAGCTAATTCATCATGACTGAAGGAGGACATGCCAAGAGTCTGCAAATTTCAAAATGATATTAGCATCAAGGAGGGAGAAGACTTATTTAGTTTGGCGCGCAGAAGTCAGAGCAATGAGATATAATTACAAAAAAGGAAAGCCTAAGATGATCAAAAAAGATGCAAATATGATCAACCGGTAGTGTAAATTTTACAAAAAGGAAAGCACAGAACTCAGCTGCTTGTTTTGTTTAAAACACGACTGGACAAAAACACGAGAATATGTCCAGTAAGATAAATAAATAAAACCTCAGATTCTATAACTAGCAGAGAAAAAGAATGAATGGTGTACTACTATAGTCTTTCTCACTTTCATATTCTATCCTCAGTTCCCGCCGCTGCGCACACCCCGGAAGGCATGGTGTGTGCCCCCCAGATCTGCATGGGGTGGGGCGGGGCAGGGCAGAGAGGGCTGCAGCTGTGGGCTGGGGCTCTTCCTGGAGGGGACTGGGCTGGGCTTCACTTGGGGCAGGTGGTGGCACTGGTAGGAGGCTACGGGGGGGGAGGGGGCTGCAGCCACCCCAAATTTCACCGTAGCCCCTCTCCCAGTGCCACCACCACCCACCCTGAGCACAGCCCTGGCCCAACCCACTCCTGCCACATGCCAGGAAGAGTCCAGTGCAACCCCAGCCCACAGCTGCAGACCCCCCACGCAGATCTGGGGACATAGGCCTTCCCCCTTTCCCCACCATGACTTCCCAGGGTGCACATAGCTGCGGGACCTGCCCCTCCCCATCCCATGCCCTCCTCCCCCAGATGAGCTGCAGTCATGCCTGCCCCAGCCCCTGCACCAGTCACCTCCCTCACCACAAGTGGCGTTGATCTGCCCCGCAAGCCCCTTCCCCTTTGACTACAAAAGACTTACCAGCTACACGCAGCTCTCCAAACTGCCAGGGCTGTGCTCTTCGCTGCCTGTGTGCTGCACTGCAGGTGCACACATGCAAGGGCGTTTATCAACCAAATTATCAGCAACATCAGGACGATTTCCTATACAATCCATTTTCTTTATATTGGTGCCAATCTGATATTGGACCGATATATTGGAGCACCTCTAGTACATACTAATTTTGAGCCTTCTATCCAGTTCTTTATCAAGTACATATGCTGACTTGCTATCTTACAGGACTCAAAGAATTCAACACTGGGCCCATGACCTTTCTTACCAGTGTTTTTGTTCTCTTGGTGTAGACCAGGACACCAGGAATTTGTTTTCTCACCCTGACTGCAATAGCCAATACAGCTAGAACAAGGAGAGGGACAGTTCTTAGGTAACCCAACTTCCTTACTAAGACATTATCCTTCCTTTGCCTATTAGATAGAAGGGGTTGGGACAGAGACACAGACTGAGAATCCTGGCTTCTTTCCTATCCATTTATCTCCCTGGACCAGAGAGGATGGAGGGAAAGAAAAAAAAGAGAGAGAAAGAAAGAAAAGTTGAACAATTCAGGGGTAGGGAAGAAGAGGCACCATCTACTCAATGGGCAATGGCCCCTCATTCCAAATCAAAATGTAAGAAACTGTGCTTGGTAGAGTGGTAACTTCACACACTGCCTCCTTAGAATCAGCACATTTATTTTAATAGAGACAGAGAGACCCCCAATTTCATCATTCCCCTGTCTCTTGATATTGAGATGCTGCTAGACTTCAAAGTTTTTTTTATAAATTCTTTTCAATCTTCTTCCTGAACTGCTTTTTACTTCTTGGAATTCTCTTTAATTACCGATCATTAGACCTCCTGTTAAAGGAAAACTTAAGACTGCCCAGTTGCTGCCAACAATAAAAAAAGTTCTGGTTACTGAGGATGTGGAGTTTTAGAGTAAATTTCTTGTCATAGCTGTCAGAATGCAAGTATCTAGTCTAGAGTTGCCAAAATCCAGCCAATGGAAAAATTTCCATAGCTAGAGTTCTGCTGCACACCTGACTGAGGACATTATCTTAGAGAGAGATTAACTGGATTCTGACAGATTTATTTAAGGCTAAAACATGTAGCCTCTGTCATTAAATATGAATTTGTACATGTTTTGATCAATTTCACAAAACTTGGTGCAGCCCAAACTCCTAGAAAGCTATTTATGCAACTGTCAGTTAGACAAGGCTTAGGCTGCCCTGATATGGTCTAAACTCTTGTCTTTCAAATATTGCTGAACCAAGATTGCTAACATATAGGGCTGTAGTTGATTCTACAAAACACAGGGTTCGACTTCCTCCTGCACTAATTTTGGAAGTAACACACTGCAGTTAACTTTTTCATTGTGTTTGCTGGCTGCAGTGAACAAACCAACCACGATCCTGGAAAGTCAGGCCTTGCCTGATAAACACTTTGACTCAGACTAAACTCATCCAGGCATTCATTTTAATGGAGTTAGGCCAGCAAAAAAACAAAAAAAAAGAAACAACACAACCCTGAGTCTTGCAGTAGGCAACCAGAGCCTGCAAACCTTCAGAGAACATGTCCCAAGAGTTCTACTCACTTGTGCTCCCTAGTCACCTATAGCTGTGAGTGTTTGTTTCACACCACATTGCTTTTCCTTATTACATGTCTTTGAGGCATCTGCTTGGAGATACTATCTTAGAATTTTTATGCTTTACTGAAGTTGAGAACTTGGGGAAATGACCTTTTAACCTCCAATTTTGGGGATTCTAATATTTGCAATGCAAGTATACTTTTATTTATAACAAAATGCATCCGAATAATTGGGTTATACATGTTCAATTCGTGTTCCTTAAGAAATACACATTAATTCTGAATCTATTACACCAAACTCACATTTTTTATTCGTTTTGTTTTACTGGTTATGGTTTCCAATCCTGTTAAGTTCACTCATTAGGTTTGCTAAAATGGCTTCTTATTTACATTTTATTCTTATGATTACAAAACTCAATGCAGCAGATGTGACAATGACTGGTCACTTAAGACTGAAGACTTTTTATGAAAGATCTAGACTAAGAAAGCCAATGCACCTACAGGTGCACAGAAATATGAAATGCAGTTTTTGCATCACCATTCCTTGGGGAAAAATGATCGTCTGAGCAATGCAATTTAAAGTCTTTTTGGACCCCTTTGGTAACACAACTTACCTTCTTCCTTTCTTCTTTTCCCATCTCCACATAGTATTATCACAGTTGTCATGATGATTAAATGACTAATGCTTTGAGCTCTGCATTCTACTTTTATTATGACCATATTATTTTTTAGTTGTGTTTCCTGAACACTTTTTTTCACACTTTCTCCTCCCCACTGTCTCTGAAGAATAACTCAAGGATTATTCCAAAAGACAATTCATTTTATTTTATAATTTTATACTCTGCAACTTCCTACTGTATCCACAAGTTACTTTTCATTCTGTCAAACACTTTAAATATTGCATTACCTGAGGTCTGCAGTAACCATACCCTGAGTGCACAGATGGCTAAATGACCCATTATATTGTTCACTTCATTCTCTCAACAGAACTGTGAAACATGCCACAAGATGAATGAGAAAAATGCCAACAGAATTCACTACTCATAACATTCTTGATTCTGAATTTGACTAATCTCTCTTGCATTGTCTGAGAGGACACCTGCTGCTTGTGAAAACAAAACCACTGAGCTCCTACAATCTGGCCAGCAGAAACATGAATAGGCAACCAGCAGACTAATTCAATAAAGTTTGTTCAGTTCAGTACATGTAGTGTGGTGTGTATGGATTTTTTTTTAAAGATACTGCATAAACTAGGTTTGCTTTTTTAGCAAACATTTGCAAGAACACAGAACTGATCAGGAAAATTTTTATTATAATAAATCTTAATATTTTAAGATAAAAAATGAGATCAAGTTATGGTATGCAACTAGTATACTTGCTCCCCCTTCCATTAGATATTCTCTAGTCCAGTAAAATGACATATTCCTTTGCATAATCAAAATGCTTTAGACCTATGGATCAGTTTCTTAAAGGGACATGAAATCATCTTCCGGTTTTGTAGTGGAAATATGTTTGTACAGAAGTGCATATTTTACAATGCTGTAATTTAGAGCACTTTTTATAAAAAGGTCACAGTGCTCTTAAACATGACGAAAGTGCAGTGTTTGGTGATGGGAGGGCAAGGTGGGGGTGTCTCTAACCCTCCCTGCACTTTCCAGGCTAGGAGACAGGAAGTGCTCTGCAGCCTGATGGGACTTCTCCAAGTTTGACCAGCGTACAGAAGTTATTTTAAGTGCTGTAGGTTGCTACAGTGTTGTAAAGTACAGCACTTCAAATTTATTACTTCATTTAACAAGGGTTAACTTAAAGCACTGTACCCACCTTTAAAGTGCTGTAATGATGTGCACTTCTGTTAAGTCATGGCAATAACACACTTTAAATGGTAAAAAAAACCAACTTCTGTACAGGTTCTCAAGCAGCAGGAGGTTTAAGGAAATGTGCATGGTGCAGACTGATCATGGTGGGCATACTTGTATATATTGTTACACAGAAGTTGTATGTAACTTGTATAAATGTTACATTTTGTTTTGCTCAGCTGTCTCTACAAGTCTTTTTCAAGAGGCGAAACACTGGTTGATTTCAGGAGCAAGCATATATAGTGGGAATTTCCACACTAACCCTGGATAACATCTCTTTCTTACTCTCATCTTTAAAGAACCATCCAAAAAGGTCAGTTTCTGGGCTAAGACTCAAGCGTTTCCTGTTTTCACGGGGTAAGTGCTCTGGGTTCCAGTTGTTGCACTTGCTGGGTTCAGCAGAAAGGCCATGTACAACTCTATTTTAACAAGTTTACTTTAGAGCGCTGGTTCCCAAACAGATTGCACACCACCAATTTAAAACAACACAACCTTAAGTACCACCAGCAAATTTTTGTCACAGAAAGTAATTATAATAAATCTGTTAATGCATACCACTGACAGGTTGTCTGCATACCACTGGTGGTACCTGTGCCACAGATTGGGAACTGCTGCTTTACAGCATTACTCATGATGAATGGTGAAGCAAGTGTAGGTGAAGTGGCTGCTACTGCCTACACTCCCCTCCTAGAATTAAGGGAACATTACATCTGAATCCAGAGTTAGGGAACTAGTACTCTGACAGTAACCCTCTCACCTTTATATCACAAACCTAAAGTCTATCATATATATCAGTGCCCCTCACTTCCCACCCACAGCCTCCCCCATTCCTGCTTGTACTCATTTCTCCACACTCTCACAGCCCCCCCCCCCCACCAACTGATGCCCCTCAATTGCCACCACAGCCCCCTTGCCCTGCTGGTGCCTTGCACTCTCCACCCATAGCCCCTGCCCCACCCAGCCCCGCCAAAGGGGGCCCCCAGATGCCAGGAATACGGGGCCATAGGACCCAGGTCCACAGGCCCCTGCACCCCCGCCAACCTCGCAGCAACACCTGAGCCCCAGCTGCTACCTGTAGGAGGCAGCATCTGTGGTGGTGGAGAGGAGTGTGAAGCCCAGCTCCCCCTCCGCCATGGGCAGCATGACTGGAGCAGAGAACATCGGGGGCAGGCAGATGCAGGTTGTCCGCTGTGGGCTGAGGGCTCTCCACCCTGCTGCCCTACCCCCATGGCCTCTGCAGCCCAGAAGGTGGGACCTGGTGCAGCAGGGCAGGGTGGGATTGGCTGGGGAAACTCGATGCTGTTGCAGGAAGTCTGCACCACCATGCCAAGGCCCCCCCCTGCCTGCCCAACAGTAGCAAGGGGCAGAATTCAATGCCACCACCCCTGCTGCTGCCGTGTAGGCAGGGGAAACCTTGCCATGTTGGCACAGGGCTCACAGCAGCAAGGAGCTTCCCTGCCCTGCCACACCGGGTCCCACCCGCCAGGCTGCAGAGACTCAGGGGGGAGGGCAGGAAGCCCAAGCCCACAGCCCAGACTCACCCCTCCCCCACAAACAGTTCTGGGGGGCACGTGTCCCCATACCCCCCCCAGGAGTGCATATAGCGGCAGGGAGCCAGCACCCCCTGCCCCTGTGGCCCCCTGGATGAGCTGCCCACATCTCCATCCTGCTCCCCGCCAGGGCCCCGTAGCTGCAGTCTGGCCCTGGGCCCCAAATCCCATACACCACCCCAGCTGGGCAGCAGCCCCAGTCCTGCCCAACTCCCACCCTCCCTCCGTCCCTCCTTTTGGGGGCCTCAATCCACACCCCTCCCCCCCCCAGCCAAACTTATCTGTGGGGAGCTGTTGTCCAGGCTGCCTGGCATCCATATGCATGTATGAGCACGCACATGCACATGGTACCCCCTGCCTGACCACACTCCCACTCCCTCCCAGCCCCTTCCAGGCTAGAACTCTACCAGCCTGCAAGGGGAAACCCACTATTTCCCATATTTTTCGCCTTCAAAATGAGAAAATCTGGGTTTCTCTCAAAATGAGAAAATCCAGGTTTATCACGTTTTTCTGTGGCAAATGGAAAACCCAGATTTCTGGTCATGACAGATTTCACGAGGCAGCAGCTAGGTGATCTGAGTGAAACCACTTATATTGATTTAGCTCCCAGTACCACAGGATCCAACACTTTAAAAACAATGATGTCCTGATTCATCCCTCAATTACACTAGTTTGACAGTAGAGTTCTGTCAGTTACAATGAGATTGTTCACAATTTACTCCTGTCACTTTGGCTGCTTGCAGCCTTTTTTCTTTTCTTTTCTTTTTTTTTTTAAACAATAAAAAATGGCACTACTTTAAACTCTGCATGTTCCTGCACCAAGCCCAGCATATGCCCAGAAGAGGCAGTGCCTTAGCTGAACCCAGTTCTGCTGTGTCTGTCTAGCTTCAGCACTTTGGTGGGACTTTTTTGGCACTTATATCTAATAGTTGATTGAATCAGCTCTAGCTAAAAGTGCCAAAAAGCCCCGCTGAAGTGCCCAATCTATACAGATGTTGGGCAAGCCAGGTCCAAGTAATGCGCTGCTGCTTCTGGTAAAGCACGTTTTTAACGTCTGCAAGCACCCTAATTAAATAGGAGTCAGAATATCCTTGGTGAGGTTATAGATGGGGGAAGTCAGGCACAGACAGGTCAAGTGAATCATCCAATTTTACACCAAGACTCCTGATTCTTAGTCTTCTGCCTTAATTAGTCTTCCTTCCTTTCTGGAGAAAACTGAGTGCAGTTCTCAGTGGACAAGTAACCATAGAGAGATCGAGGCAGGACTGCATATGTATGGAATTTACAGCACAATCTCACCCCTAGATGTATCCTAGGTCACAGCTATAGCACAGTGTTACTGTAATTTAATATATACGCTCCCATCAACACAGGCCATATCATCTTTTGTGTTATGTACAATGGTGAGCACACTGTAGCCACTTAATAATCATCAGGCAAAATATCAAATAATGTGGATCTATATACACATCACTAAAAATAAAATAACATATTTGTAAAGGTTGTTAAACAGAAAAATAAAATAAACTTTTGTGATAATTTGCCTCATCACAAATATAATATGAAATTGGGCTGGACATAAAATACCATGCGGTCAGCCAAATTAATTTTAGTGGACATTTAACTTATGTCCCCTAAAAATAAAAAGAGTGATAACCCAAACCATAGTCATTTGACCTAAGATAGCACACCGGCAATTCCAAAGCTACCAGCAGTGCTATATGAAGTGTTTCAAAACCTATGCAAAATAATTCTGCCACATCCTGCAGCTGCTAGGCATGCCTTTGTGTGTGGTCCTGCTTGTTAACTTCAGTGCAGGTACAGAGGGAGGAGATAGAAGTGGCAGAGAATCAATAACACAGCAAGATACATACATTAAGTTTGAGGGGGAAGGGTTTGATAGGGTTTTGGGGTTGTTTTTCCCCTGAGGCATGGAAAAAAAAGTATGCTGGTATAAATACAGGAAAAATGTTTGCAATGGTGGATGGAAAATTAGGACTCAATTTTTTTTTCTTTTTAGGAAGCAGCAGCAGCCTGTCTGTGTAGCTAGCTACTCCTAAAAGAGGACCAAACATTTTCTCTTTGGTTTCAGGAGTCAGACATGCCATGATGTCTGCTCTACAGTATTATCTTCATCAAACCTATTCACCTTCCTTAAATTATATTAACTCAATAAGGCTTCCACACTAAAACTAGATACACATTTTCACAATATCTCTCACAGAAAAACTGGATCCATTGTCCAGTGCCTTATTCTTGCTAATTTTTCATTAGGCACCAATAGTTCGCTTAATGCCATATATACCATGCACAGTAGGAAGCTGAACATACCCTTCAAATACCACATATACCCCTGAGGGGCTCAAAGTCTCATGCTCACAGACTAATAGACATTACATTTCTACTGACAGAAGCCCTACCCCTCCCAGTAAGAAACTAGAAGCATACAAGCATTCACTCAATTTCTCCCAGGGGAAACTTGCTCCATCCGGAAGAAAGATCTTCCAGGTCTCCTTCACAGGAATATACACTGAAAAATGCAGGGTTCTCCACCTCAGGAAGAAAAACCCACAGCATGCTTATAGGCTCAGCAGTGCTACGCTGGCTAGCACTATGGACGAAAGGGACTTGGGGGTCATGATTGACTACAAGATGAACATGAGCCTTCAATGTGATGCTGAAGCTAGTAAAAGCAAGCAAAATGCTGGCTTGCATCCATAGATGCTTCTCAAGCAAGTCCCAGGATGTCATTCTCTCGTTGTACTCGGCCTTAGTGAGGCCGCAGCTGGAGTACTGAGTCCAGTTTTGGGCTCCACAATTCAAAAAGGATGTGGAGAAGCTTGAGAGAGTCCAGAGGAGAGCCACGCGCATGATCAGAGGTCAGGAAAACAGACCTTATGATGAGAGGCTGAGAGCTATGGGATTCTTCAGCCTGGAAAAACACAGGCTCAGAAGTGATCTGGTGGCTGCCTATAAGTTTTATCAGGGGTGTTCACCAGGATCTGGGAGAACGTCTGTTCACCAGAGCACCCCAAGGGATGACAAGATCAAATGGTCACAACTCCTCCATGACCATTTCAGGCTGGACGTAAGCAAAAACTTCTTTACTGTCCAAGCCCCCAAGGTTTGGAATAGGTTGCCGCCAGAGGTGGCTGAAGCACCTACTTTGAATGCCTTCAAGACACGTTTGGCTGTTTCTGGGATCTTATGACCCCCTGCTGACTTCCTGCCCCTGGGGCAGGGGGCTGGACTTGAAGATCATTCAAGGTCCCTTCCAGTCTATGAAATTTATGAAATGCAAGGGTCTGTAAAGGGAGGGGAGCAGAGGGGCAATGCTCTCCATACCTTCCCCAAACTGGGAACCACCTGTTTTGTGGAATGGGCTGGGGGCTTTGCCTGCTGTTCCCTCTGCTCCCAGGGACTGAAAGCAAAGCAGAGGAGGTTGTCCCCACCCATTCCCCATACTCCAGTCTTTCTCCACCACTCTACTCTCTCAATTTTCTGGAGAATGGGATCCCCCAATCCGGGGACAGCGAAGACAACACAGGAGTATGGGCGGCTTCGAGCCACCCTGATCTCTCTCTAGGAAAAATTTCTAGTGGTGAAATTTTCTCAGAAATGAATGCCTATTTGTGGCCTGAAACACAACATACCATATGTGTCTATACTGTGTCTAGACCACAGTGTAGTATACAGATATCCAAGCTTCCAGGGTAATGGAAGGAATATAGATACGGCAGCCTGGAGCACAGAGCAGATTAGTTTACAATGTTTTTCAGGCTGAGCTCCTTACTGTTGCAGCTAGAGTTCATTTGTACACACCACAATTTTGGCCTTTAAAGCCATTTTAAAGGTGCAGCTGTTTGCGCATGTCGGCGGCATAATGCACTTTAATGTCAGGCTGTTTGCACGTGTTGGCGATGTAATGCATGTTAAATTGGACATTGGAACGCAGCAAAATAAAACATCTCTGAGGTGATTTAGTTTGCCGTGGAGGGAAACAACAGGCCCTGTGCATCTCAGGGGCTGTGCAGCTAGCCCAGTGGCAGCCTGTGCAGGCAGGCTCCACTGAATTGGGCGGGGGAGGGAGAAGGCAAGTGGCGAGCCCGATTTTTTTTCTCCCCCCCCAGAGCCTGCCTGCCTGAGCCATATAGGGGCCCAATGCTTCCCTTCACAGCTGCAGTGCCCTCTGGGACCACTCAGTTTGGGTACTTGCAGGTGGGTGCCGCCTGGCAGGCACCACCTCTGCTGCAGAAGGAAGCGCCAACCCCCTCCCCCCACAGCTCAGGGGCCACTCAGCGGACCAGCAGCTCGCCCTCCCCTCTCCACCGTTGGAGAGGCAGGTAAGGGTCGGGCTCGACTCTTGTGGATACACCACAGGGGTTTCCTTCACCCTAAATTGAAGCGGTGTTTTTAAAGACCTACCGCTTCAATTTAGGGAGAACTAAACTGAAGTAAACCCCCATGGCGTGTACAAACGCCCAGACTGCTTCCAATATTTCAGCTGAGTCCTGAACTAGCTCCATGCTCCAAACTGCAATCTGTAGCACAGATGTATCCATAGACCTGCAGACCTGGTAATACACAGCAACTCAACAGGAGTGTGTAAACTTCAAATTTATTTTTTTTTTAATCTTATAAATACTGACATCTCTTCCCAAATCAAATAATGTTGGGCTGGAAAAGCCAGTTGCCTGATGTTTGTCCTTAAAGAAGTAGCTAATCTACAAAAGAATTTGAATGAGAAGAGGTTGGTTTGGAGAGGCTGAAAAACAGTGACTGGCACTCGGGGTTTGAGAAGAGCAGCATGGAAAAAAAAAAAGACCTGAGAGATGGGAAACTGTGGGACATCACTAGTGGGACAAAAAGATTGGAGGAATGAGATTCAAATAAGAGCCGGAGGACAGATTCACAGTCACAGATGAACAAGTGATAAATGAAAGGTTATTTTAGCAGCTGTGTTTTGGATGACCTGAAAGGGAACGGCAAGGGAGGATGTGGATGCAGCCACAAGGCCAACCTTTGGCCTCTATTGAGGCTGCCAATTAGAATGCTATTACATGCTGATTGCGGTGATGGGAACATCATCCACTACAATATGGGTTCAGAACTCACAACTCATTGCACACAAGTCACAGACAAACCTTCTGTGTTCTTTTTAAGCCAAGCTGGCACAGATTTTTGAACTAGCAGCCTAAACCAGTAGCTCTTTATCCCATTTACCAGTTCCTGGAGCATTCCACTCTCCTTCCATTTAGCCTCCAAGTCCAGCTACAGAACTTGCCTGGATGACCTTGTATGACGGTGAATTTCACCGGTTGATTACCTACTAGGTGAAGCAGGGTTTCCCTTCCCTTCTTTTCAGTGTCCTTTCTTGCTCCTTTGTGTAAGAACAGAGGAAACGACAACAAAAACTATATGAGGCATTTCTAAAAAAGTCAATGGGCTTTTCAGACCTATTATGAAACAACTTGTGGCAGCCTTGCTGAAATCACCAAGGACAACAGCCATTTAGTGGCAGCTTCAATAATCTCCTTTAAGAGCTGAAGGACAAAAGAATTCTGGAATCTGCCTCCATGAACAAGAAAGCAGAAGAAGGGACATTTTTTTTTAAATGAGCTGCACTTTTAAAATGTTCCTTAATTTTGTTTTTCTGGTAATGTTTCTTTTAAACTGGGAAATGAATTTCAGGGCTCAGGAGACTGGATTTATTGGCATACACTTAGCCCCCTAAAGTTTCTAACCATTTGGAAAGCACACAACAAAAATAATTCCTTAAGGATGTGAAGATGTAGCTTAAAAGACTTCAGAAATTTCAAAAGCAATTCTTTTTCATCTTTGCTATTTGGTCTGGCTTCCAATTTTAAAGAGGAAGCCTTCTGTTTGAGAAGGAAGCCAGATGAGAATCCTCCCACAGTGCATAATGTAGAGCAGAAAGGTCAGAAGACAAGAGGGTGGCTCAAAGATTTAGTAAAAGAAACAAGAACCAGCTGCAAATGTGTACTGTTGAATAATAGTAACATTGATGTGGTGAGGAAGGGAGGGGGGAAAAAAACCAAACTCATTTGAAAAAGGTTGGTAGCAGTATGCCATGCTTAAACAAGGCTTCATAGACAATGAAATATTAATTCCACAGCTCAGCAGCAAGTTTTGATGACTTACATAATACATACACCAATTCAGAAAATGAGAAAGGATTGTTGCTAATTGTGAAAAACTTTCAGTATTTGAACTAACATCTGCATATTGTGTGTAGGAAATTTCCCAAGTAAAGGTTTATGCTGTCTGTGAGAGTGAAGGAAAGGAAATGCTGAAAAACACTGCCACAGGCTGGTTTAGTTTGGAACTTCTCTTTTAAAGAAAAAAAAAAAAAAGAAGAAGAGGAAAACCTATCCAGAGGGGCTGAAAAGTGGTTTTGATTTTTCCTTGCTCCAAGGCCTTTTGCCTTTTTTGTTTCGTCTTATTTTATTTTAAAAGGGGGGCAACATTCTGAAGACTCTATTTCTGCAGAACTCATTAATTGCGTTTGATATTGGAGACTCTTTATGTATTCATGCCCAAGTGGAGCCTGTGACTCCATTTTGAATGTTTGGCCAACTTACTTTCACTCCCATCTCCTCCTCCCATGTTGAGAAAAATATCCTCCAGGAGGTAACTGGAGACATTCTTGCACTTGGAAGAGGGCTAACAACAAAGGACCATTAAACTTTGATGGCTGCTTATTGAAATGAAGCACCCTTGAACAAAGGCATGGCTACTACCCAGGGAAGCCACTTTTTCCAAGTAAAAAAATAAAAAGGGGAGAGGTAGGTAAGGGCAGAGACAGGGGAACAAGCAGATGATGATAAAAAGCAATGGATAAGGGAGGGATTTAGTCACCCCACGAGGCTGATCTGATCTGGATGTGGTGTAGCAAAAAGAGAGACGGCATTGCCTACTAACTGTTTTAGAGGGAGAAGAAACCAGGAAGCAAAAAGCTGATTTCAGGAGTAAAAGAAGGTCTGCTAAACTAGAGAATCAGCCATGAGATGAAGAAAAAGAGATTCTGGACTCTGTAGAGCAGTGGGGGCCAAACTTTTTGGCAGGCATGCCACAAATGAAGTCCCTGCCCTCCCTGAGGGCTACTCTGATCCTCTTCCCCTGACCAATCTGCTGTTCTGCCCCTCTCCCTACCTACCACAATCACAGAGGCTGGCTACCCCTGCTGTAGAAGATTTTAACTTAAGCCCAAAGAATGCTCAACAATGGCAAAGAAACAGAGGCAGCAGAAGACTATATACGGTGCTTCTATTCTTTTGTCTAATGTATACGTTTCCTGTGCCAGCTAAAATTAAGTGTTTGGGCTCACAGTTCAACTTGTCAGAAACACATGGGAGTAAATGCAAATGCAAACACACACACACACACACACACACACTTTGCAAAGATTCAAGAAGCCATTGTGCCCACAGGATTGAAGGGTAAAGACAGACTATTGAGGAGGCTGAGGTCAGCTTTAGTCCTTGGAATTTAACATATATGGACCACAAAGTCCCATTTCTACGAAAGGGACACAGACAGACAGATAGACAGCCTGTGCCTAGGATGTGTGCCTGAGAGTAAAAGCCACTGATAAAACCTGCTTAGTTTGAGGGAATCTTAAAAAGCCAGGAAGAGCCCCCCAAAAAGCAGTCTGAGGGAGCTTGAGCCATGCTATATACCCAGTTGTACTAGGGAAAGGGGATTGAAACAAGCATTACCCATCCCTTGACCTCCCCCCCACTCCCCAACAGATGTATAACATACTCAGATTGCTTTCCATGCTTTTAAACATGCAGAACAGAAAATGGAGAGTGATGCTACCAAAAAAGTAAAATGGCTTTAAAGAAAAAAAAAAGAGAGAGAGAGAGATCTTTTCTGTTTGCTTGTGTCAATACCTCCAACTACTCCAGTGCCTCCAGTATCAGAGTTCCAGTACAATATGAGCACACGCATGCTTTTCCGGTCTCATAATGCTTCCTCTGAGGTTACTGGCAAAACCCCACTGGCCTAAAGTAGTACGGGCCTAAGAAACAATGGCCGTGTCTACACAAGACGCTGACTACGCAGTAGCTCATTACTACTGCGCAGCAGCGTCGCATGGCAGGAAGTGTGATGTAGTAGTAACTCCGCTTACTGCACAATCATTTACTGCTTGTTTATACAAGTACCAAATGACTGCAAAGTAAAGACTACACAGTCAGCGTCTTGTGTAGACACAGTCAGTATCTATTATATTACAAATCAGGGGTGGGCAGTTATTTTGGGCGGAGGGCCACTTACTGAGTTTTGGCAAGCTGTCAAGGCCCACATGGGTAGCCCTGCCCCTTGACAGGTGCCCTTGTCGCCATCTTGAGACCAGAAGTCCCACCCCTTGCCTCCAGAAGTACTCCATTCAGCAAGGGGTTTTACCATCTCATAACCAGAAAAATACCAAACCATATTCTAAAAACTGATCATCGACAACATTCATTAATTTGATTTCAAAAATATTTGTGTCCCAATTAAAATGCGTTTGTTTAGTGTACGTAGAGGTGACTGAACAATAGCTTAACATGAATTCTTATTCTAGTATTTAGTGAGGCATTGGCATAGGTTTGTGGGGGCTGTGGGTATGTGGTGTGTGGGGGAGGGTGGCTGGGGTTGTTTATGGCAGTGCGAGGAGAGGTGTAGGTGCATGTGTATGGAGGGGGGGGTGTGGGACTCGCCCTATGAATGAACACACACACACACTTCCCCCTGTGCCTGCAGGCAGACACACACACACACACACGCTTCCCCCTGTGCCTGCAGGTAGACACACACACACACACACACACGCTTCCCCCTATGCCTGCAGGAAAACACATACACACACACTTCCATCTGTGCCTGAAGGCAGGTAGACATACACACACACACACACACACACACACACACTTCCCCCTGTGCCTGAAGACAGGCAGACACACACACACACAAACTTCCCCTGTGCCTGCAGGCAGGCAGGCAGGCAGGCAGACACACACACACACACTTCCCCCTGCACCTGCAGGCAGACACACGCACACACTTCCCCCTGCGCCTGTAGGCAGACACACGTGCACTCACACACACACACACACACACACACTTCCCCGGAGCCTGCAGGTACACACACACACTTTCCCCGAGGCCTGCAGGCAGACACATACACACACACACTTTTCCCGGAGCCTGCAAGCAAGCACACACACACACTTTCCCTGGCGCCTGCAAGCAGGTACACACACACACACTATCCCTGGCACCTACAGGCAGACACACACACACACTTTCCCTGGCACCTGCAGGCAGACACACACACACACACACTTGCCCCTGCACCTACAGACACACACACTTGCCCCTACACCTGAAGACACACGCACACACACTTGCCCCTGAACCTACAGACACACACACTTGCCCCTGAACCTACAGACACACACACACACTTGCCCCTGAACCTACAGACACACACACACACACACACACACACAAACACTTCCCCATGCGCCAGCAAAGACAGACACACACACACACACACTTGCCCCTGCACCTAGACACACACACACACACACACACTTGCCACTGCAGACACACACACACACTTGCCCCTGCACCTTCAGACACACACACACTCGCCCCTGCACCTACAGACAAACACATACACACATGCGCTCCCCCCTGCACCTGCAGACACACACACACACACACACACATACCCTCTGCACCTGCAAAGACACACACACACACAAACACACTCCCCCCTGCAGCTGCAGAGACACACACACAAACACACTCCCCCCTGCACCTGCAGACACACACACACTCCCCCCTGCACCTGCAGACACACACACACACATGCTTCCCCTGCAGACACACACACACACACTGCCCCGGCACCTGCAGACACAAACACACAGACTCCCCCCTTCACCTGTACACAAACACACACACACACTCCCCCCTGCACCTAGAGACACACACACACACACACACACTCCCTGCTGCACCTGTAAACACACACACACACACACACACACACACACACACACTCCTTGCTGCAACTGTAGAAACACACGCACACACTCCTTCCTGCACCTGTAGAAACACACGTACACACACTCCCCCCTGCACCTGGACACACACACACACTTCCCCCTGCACCTGCAGAGAGACACACACACACACTTCCCCCTTGCACCTGCAGACACACACACACACACTTTCCCCGGCGCCTGCAGGCAGGCAGGCAGGCAGACACACACATACACAATTTTCCCGGCACCAGCAGGGAGGCAGGCACACAGACACACACTTTACGCGACGCCTGCAGGCAGGCAGGCAGACACACACACACACACACACACACACACACACACACTACCCCCCTGCACCTGCAGACACACACACACTCCCCCTGCACCTGCAGAGAGAGACACACACGCACTCCCCCCTGCACCTGCAGACACACACACTTTCCCCGGCGCCTGCAGGCAGGCAGGCAGGCAGGCAGACACACACATACACAATTTTCCCGGCGCCAGCAGGGAGGCAGGCACACAGACACACACTTTACGCGATGCCTGCAGGCAGGCAGGCAGACACACACACACACACACACTTTCCCCTGCACCTATAGTCAGAGGCAGGCAGACACACACTCTTTCCCCTGCGCCTGCAGGCAGGCAGACACACACACTTTCCCCTGCGCCTGCAGGCAAGCAGGCAGACACACACACACTTTCCCCTGCGTCTGCAAGCAGGCAGACACACACACACTTTCCCCTGCGTCTGCAAGCAGGCAGACACACACACACATATTCCCCTGTGTTTACAGGCAGGCAGACACACACACACATATTCCCCTGTGTTTACAGGCAGGCAGACACACACACACTTTACCCTGCTTCTGGAGGCAGGCAGGCAAACACATACACACACACTTTCCCCTGCAACTGCAGGCAGGCAGGCTTGAAGGCAGACACACCCACACACTTACCCCTCCGCCTGCAGGCACGGAGACACACACACACACTTTCTGTACGCCTGCAGGCAGGCAGACACACACACATTTTCCACTGCTCCTGCAGACAGGCAGACACGCACACACACACACTCACCCCTGTGCCTAGAGGCAGGAGCACACACACACGCTCCCCCCTGCACCTGCAGACACACACACACACACACACTCCCCCCTGCACCTGCAGAGACACACACACACTCCCCCTGCACCTGCAGAGACACACACACACTCCCCCCTGCACCTGCAGACACACACACACTCCCTCTGCACCCGCAGACACACACACACACACACTCCCCCTCTGCACCCGCAGACACACACACACACACTCCCCCTCTGCACCCGCAGACACACACACACACACACACACACACACACTCCCCCTCTGCACCCGCAGACACACACACACACACACACACTCCCTCTGCACCCGCAGACACACACACACACACACACACTCCCCCTCTGCACCCGCAGACACACACACACACACACACACACACTCCCCCTCTGCACCCGCAGACACACACACACACACACACACACTCCCCCTCTGCACCCGCAGACACACACACACACACTCCCCCTCTGCACCCGCAGACACACACACACACACACACACTCCCCCTCTGCATCCGCAGACACACACACACACAGACACTCCCCCTCTACACCCGCAGACACACACACACACACACACACACACTCCTCCTCTGCACCCGCAGACACACACACACACACACACTCCCCCTCTGCACCCGCAGACACACACACACACACACACACACACACTCCCCCTCTGCACCCGCAGACACACACACACACACACACACACTCCCCCTCTGCACCCGCAGACACACACACACACACACACACACTCCCCCTCTGCACCCGCAGACACACACACACACACACACACTCCCCCTCTGCACCCGCAGACACACACACACACACACACACACTCCCCCTCTGCACCCGCAGACACACACACACACACACTACCCCTCTGCACCTGCAGACACACACACACACACACACTCCCCCTCTGCACCCGCAGACACACACACACACACACACACACACTCCCCCTCTGCACCTGCAGACACACACACACACACTACCCCTCTGCAACCGCAGACACACACACACACACACACTCCCCCTCTGCAACCGCAGACACACACACACACACACTCCCCCTCTGCACCCGCAGACACACACACACACACACTCCCCCTCTGCACCCGCAGACACACACACACACACACAAACACTCTCCCCCTCTGCACCCGCAGACACACACACACACACACTCCCCCTCTGCACCCGCAGACACACACACACACACACTCCCCCTCTGCACCCGCAGACACACACACACACACACACTCCCCCCCTGCACCCGCAGACACACACACACACACACACTCCCCCTCTGCACCCGCAGACACACACACACACACACACTCCCCCTCTGCACCCGCAGACACACACACACACACACACACACACTCCCCCTCTGCACCCGCAGACACACACACACACACTCCCCCTCTGCACCCGCAGACACACACACACACACTCCCCCTCTGCACCCGCACACACACACACACACACACACTCCCCCTCTGCACCCGCAGACACACACACACAGACACACACACTCCCCCTCTGCACCCGCAGACACACACACACACACACACACACACTCCCCCTCTGCACCCGCAGACACACACACACACACACACACTCCCCCTCTGCACCCGCAGACACACACACACACACACACTCCCCCTCTGCACCCGCAGACACACACACACACACACACACTCCCCCTCTGCACCCGCAGACACACACACACACACACTCCTCCTCTGCACCCGCAGACACACACACACACACACACTCCCCCTCTGCACCCGCAGACACACACACACACACACACTCCCCCTCTGCACCCGCAGACACACACACACACACACACTCCCCCTCTGCACCCGCAGACACACACACACACACACACTCCCCCTCTGCACCCGCAGACACACACACACACACACTCCCCCTCTGCACCCGGACACACACACACACACACACACACTCCCCCTCTGCACCCGCAGACACACACACACACACACACTACCCCTCTGCACCCGCAGACACACACACACACACACTATCCCTCTGCACCCGCAGACACACACACACACACACTACCCCTCTGCACCCGCAGACACACACACACACACACACTACCCCTCTGCACCCGCAGACACACACACACACACACACTACCCCTCTGCACCCGCAGACACACACACACACACACACTACCCCTCTGCACCCGCAGACACACACACACACACACACACTACCCCCCTGCACCTGCAGACACACACACACTCCCCCTGCACCTGCAGGCACACACACACACACACACACACACACACTTTCCCCGGAGCCAGCAGGCAGGCAGGCAGGCAGACACACACACACACTTTCCCCTGTGCCTGCAGGCAGACAGGCAGACACACACACACTTTCCCCTGCGCCTGCAGGCAGGCATGCAGACACACACACACACTTTCCCCTGCGCCTGCAGGCAGGCATGCAGACACACACACACACTTTCCCCTGCGCCTGCAGGCAGCCATGCAGACACACACACACACTTTCCCCTGCGCCTGCAGGCAGGCATGCAGACACACACACACTCCTCCCTGCACCTGCAGAGAGAGAGACACACACACACACACACTTCCCTCTGCGCCTGCAGGCAGGCAGGCAGGCACACACACACATACACTTTCCCCGGCGCCTGCAGGCAGGCAGGCAGGCAGGCAAGCAGGCAGGCAGACACACACACACACTTTCCCCGGCGCCTGCAGGCAGGCAGGCAGGCAGACGCACACACACACACACTTTCCCCGGCGCCTGCAGGCAGGAAGGCAGACACACACACACACTTTCCCCTGCGCCTGCAGGCGGGCAGGCATGCAGACACACACACACACACACACACACACACACACACACACTTTCCCCAGCGCCTGCAGGCAGGCAGGCAGGCAGACACACACACACACACACACACTTTCCCCAGCGCCTACAAGCAGGCAGACACACACACACACACTTTCCCGAGCGCCTAGAGGCAGGCAGGCAGACAGACGCACACACACACACACTTTCCCCCGCGCCTGCAGACACACACACACACACACACTCCCCCTGCACCTGCAGACACACACACACACACACACACACACTCCCCCCTGCACCTGCAGACACACACACACACACACACACACTCCCCCCTGCACCTGCAGACACACACACACACACACTCCCCCCTGCACCTGCAGACACACACACACACACACACTCCCCCCTGCACCTGCAGACACACACACACACACACACTCCCCCCTGCACCTGCAGACACACACACACACACACACACTCCCCCCTGCCCCTGCAGACACACACACACACACACACTCCCCCCTGCCCCTGCAGACACACACACACACACACACACACTCCCCCTGCACCTGCAGACACACACACACACACTCCCCCTGCAGCTGCACACACACACACACACACACACACTCCCCCTGCACCTGCAGACACACACACACACACACACACACACACACACTCCCCCTGCAGCTGCAGACACACACACACACGCACTCCCCCTGCACCTGCAGACACACACACACACAGTCCCCCTGCACCTGCACACACACACACACACACTTCCCCCTGCACCTGCAGACACACACACACACTCCCCCTGCACCTGCAGACACACACACACACTCCCCCTGCACCTGCAGACACACACACACACACACACTCCCCCCTGCACCTGCACACACACACACACACACACTCCCCCCTGCACCTGCACACACACACACACACTCCCCCCTGCACCTGCACACACACACACACACACTCCCCCTCTGCACCCGCAGACACACACAAACACACACTCCCCCTCTTCACCCGCAGACACACGCACACACTCCCCCTCTGCACCTGCAGACACACACACACACACACTACCCCTCTGCACCCGCAGACACAGACACACACACACACTACCCCTCTGCACCCGCAGACACACACACACACACACTACCCCTCTGCACCCGCAGACACACACACACACACACACACTACCCCTCTGCACCCGCAGACACACACACACACACACACACTACCCCTCTGCACCCGCAGACACACACACACACACACTACCCCTCTGCACCCGCAGACACACACACACACACACTACCCCCCTGCACCTGCAGACACACACACACACACTTGCCCCTGCACCTGAAGACACACACACACACACTTGCCCCTACACCTGAAGACACACACACACACACACACACTTGCCCCTGCACCTGAAGACACACACACACACACACACTTGCCCCTGCACCTGAAGACACACACACACACTTGCCCCTGCACCTGCACAGACACACACACACTCCCCCCTGCACCTGCAGAGAGGGAGACACACACACACACACACACTTCCCCCTGCGCCTGCAGGCAGGCAGGCAGGCACACACACACACACACACTTTCCCCGGAGCCAGCAGGCAGGCAGGCAGGCAGACACACACACACACTTTCCCCTGCGCCTGCAGGCAGACAGGCAGACACACACACACACTTTCCCCTGCGCCTGCAGGCAGGCATGCAGACACACACACACACTTTCCCCTGCGCCTGCAGGCAGGCATGCACACACACACACACACTTTCCCCTGCGCCTGCAGGCAGCCATGCAGACACACACACACACTTTCCCCTGCGCCTGCAGGCAGCCATGCAGACACACACACACACTTTCCCCTGCGCCTGCAGGCAGGCATGCAGACACACACACACACTTTCCCCTGCGCCTGCAGGCAGGCATGCAGACACACACACACTCCTCCCTGCACCTGCAGAGAGAGAGACACACACACACACACTTCCCTCTGCGCCTGCAGGCAGGCAGGCAGGCACACACACACATACACTTTCCCTGGCGCCTGCAGGCAGGCAGGCAGGCAGGCAAGCAGGCAGGCAGACACACACACACACTTTCCCCGGCGCCTGCAGGCAGGCAGGCAGGCAGACGCACACACACACACACTTTCCCCGGCGCCTGCAGGCAGGAAGGCAGACACACACACACACTTTCCCCTGCGCCTGCAGGCGGGCAGGCATGCAGACACACACACACACACACACACTTTCCCCAGCGCCTGCAGGCAGGCAGGCAGGCAGACACACACACACACACTTTCCCCAGCGCCTGCAGGCAGGCAGACACACACACACACTTTCCCCAGCGCCTGCAGGCAGGCAGGCAGGCAGACACACACACACACACACACACTTTCCCCAGCGCCTGCAGGCAGGCAGACACACACAAACACACTTTCCCGAGCGCCTAGAGGCAGGCAGGCAGACAGACGCACACACACACACACTTTCCCCCGCGCCTGCAGACACACACACACACACACACACTCCCCCTGCACCTGCAGACACACACACACACACACACACACACACACACACACTCCCCCCTCCACCTGCAGACACACACACACACACACACACACACACTCCCCCCTGCACCTGCAGACACACACACACACACACACTCCCCCCTGCACCTGCAGACACACACACACACACACACTCCCCCTGCACCTGCAGACACACACACACACACACACACACACACACACACACTCCCCCCTCCACCTGCAGACACACACACACACACACACACACTCCCCCCTGCACCTGCAGACACACACACACACACACACTCCCCCCTGCACCTGCAGACACACACACACACACACACACTCCCCCCTGCACCTGCAGACACACACACACACACACACTCCCCCCTGCACCTGCAAACACACACACACACACACTCCCCCCTGCACCTGCAGACACACACACACACACACTCCCCCCTGCACCTGCAGACACACACACACACTCCCCCCTGCACCTGCAGACACACACACACACACACACACACTCCCCCCTGCACCTGCAGACACACACACACACACACACACACACTCCCCCCTGCACCTGCAGACACACACACACACACTCCCCCCTGCACCTGCAGACACACACACACACACACACACTCCTGCCTGCACCTGCAGACACACACACACACACACACACTCCCGCCTGCACCTGCAGGCACACACACACACACACTCCTGCCTGCACCTGCAGACACACACACACACACACTCCCCCCTGCACCTGCAGACACACACACACACTCCCGCCTGCACCTGCAGACACACACACACACACACACTCCCGCCTGCACCTGCAGACACACACACACACACACACTCCCGCCTGCACCTGCAGACACACACACACACACACTCCCCCTGCACCTGCAGACACACACACACACACACACTCCCCCTGCACCTGCAGACACACACACACACACACACACTCCCCCTGCACCTGCAGACACACACACACACACACACACACTCCCCCTGCACCTGCAGACACACACACACACACACACACACACTCCCCCTGCACCTGCAGACACACACACACACACACACACACACACTCCCCCCTGCACCTGCAGACACACACACACACACTCCCCCCTGCACCTGCAGACACACACACACACACTCCCCCCTGCACCTGCAGACACACACACACACACACACTCCCCCTGCACCTGCAGACACACACACACACACACACACACACTCCCCCTGCACCTGCAGACACACACACACACACACACTCCCCCTGCACCTGCAGACACACACACACACACACACACACACTCCCCCTGCACCTGCAGACACACACACACACACACACACTCCCCCTGCACCTGCAGACACACACACACACACACACACACTCCCCCTGCACCTGCAGACACACACACACACACACACACACACTCCCCCTGCACCTGCAGACACACACACACACACACACTCCCCCTGCACCTGCAGACACACACACACACACACACACTCCCCCTGCACCTGCAGACACACACACACACACACACTCCCCCTGCAGCTGCAGACACACACACACGCACTCCCCCTGCACCTGCAGACACACACACACACAGTCCCCCTGCACCTGCACACACACACACACACACACTTCCCCCTGCACCTGCAGACACACACACACACACACACACTCCCCCTGCACCTGCAGACACACACACACACTCCCCCTGCACCTGCACACACACACACACACTCCCCCCTGCACCTGCACACACACACACTCCCCCCTGCACCTGCACACACACACACACACACTTCCCCCTGCACCTGCACACACACACACACACACACTCCCCCCTGCACCTGCACACACACACACACACACACTCCCCCTCTGCACCCGCAGACACACACAAACACACACTCCCCCTCTGCACCCGCAGACACACACACACACTCCCCCTCTGCACCCGCAGACACACACACACACACTCCACCTCTGCACCCGCAGACACACACACACACACACTACCCCTCTGCACCCGCAGACACACACACACACACACTACCCCTCTGCACCCGCAGACACACACACACACTACCCCTCTGCACCCGCAGACACACACACACACTACTCCCCTGCACCTGCAGACACACACACACACACACACTTGCCCCTGCACCTGAAGACACACACACACACACACACTTGCCCCTGCACCTGAAGACACACACACACACACACACACTTGCCCCTGCACCTGAAGACACACACACACACACACACACACTTGCCCCTGCACCTGAAGACACACACACACACACACACACACTTGCCCCTGCACCTGAAGACACACACACACACACACACACACACTTGCCCCTGCACCTGAAGACACACACACACACACACTTGCCCCTGCACCTGAAGACACACACACACACTTGCCCCTGCACCTGCAGAGACACACACACACTCCCCCCTGCACCTGCAGAGAGGGAGACACACACACACACACACACACTTTCCCCGGAGCCAGCAGGCAGGCAGGCAGGCAGACACACACACACACTTTCCCCTGCGCCTGCAGGCAGGCATGCAGACACACACACACACTTTCCCCGGCGCCTGCAGGCAGGAAGGCAGACACACACACACACTTTCCCCTGCGCCTGCAGGCGGGCAGGCATGCAGACACACACACACACACACACACTTTCCCCAGCGCCTGCAGGCAGGCAGGCAGGCAGACACACACACACACACTTTCCCCAGCGCCTGCAGGCAGGCAGACACACACACACACTTTCCCCAGCGCCTCCAGGCAGGCAGGCAGGCAGACACACACACACACACACACACTTTCCCCAGCGCCTGCAGGCAGGCAGACACACACAAACACACTTTCCCGAGCGCCTAGAGGCAGGCAGGCAGACAGACGCACACACACACACACTTTCCCCCGCGCCTGCAGACACACACACACACACACACTCCCCCTGCACCTGCAGACACACACACACACACACACACACACACACACACTCCCCCCTCCACCTGCAGACACACACACACACACACACACACACTCCCCCCTGCACCTGCAGACACACACACACACACACACTCCCCCCTGCACCTGCAGACACACACACACACACACACTCCCCCTGCACCTGCAGACACACACACACACACACACACACACACACACACACTCCCCCCTCCACCTGCAGACACACACACACACACACACTCCCCCCTGCACCTGCAGACACACACACACACACACACTCCCCCCTGCACCTGCAGACACACACACACACACACACACTCCCCCCTGCACCTGCAGACACACACACACACACACACTCCCCCCTGCACCTGCAAACACACACACACACACACTCCCCCCTGCACCTGCAGACACACACACACACACACTCCCCCCTGCACCTGCAGACACACACACACACTCCCCCCTGCACCTGCAGACACACACACACACACACACACACTCCCCCCTGCACCTGCAGACACACACACACACACACACACACACTCCCCCCTGCACCTGCAGACACACACACACACACACTCCCCCCTGCACCTGCAGACACACACACACACACTCCCCCCTGCACCTGCAGACACACACACACACACACACACTCCTGCCTGCACCTGCAGACACACACACACACACACACACTCCCGCCTGCACCTGCAGGCACACACACACACACACTCCTGCCTGCACCTGCAGACACACACACACACACACTCCCCCCTGCACCTGCAGACACACACACACACTCCCGCCTGCACCTGCAGACACACACACACACACACACTCCCGCCTGCACCTGCAGACACACACACACACACACACTCCCGCCTGCACCTGCAGACACACACACACACACACTCCCCCTGCACCTGCAGACACACACACACACACACACTCCCCCTGCACCTGCAGACACACACACACACACACACACTCCCCCTGCACCTGCAGACACACACACACACACACACACACTCCCCCTGCACCTGCAGACACACACACACACACACACACACACTCCCCCTGCACCTGCAGACACACACACACACACACACACACACACTCCCCCTGCACCTGCAGACACACACACACACACTCCCCCCTGCACCTGCAGACACACACACACACACACACTCCCCCTGCACCTGCAGACACACACACACACACACACACACACTCCCCCTGCACCTGCAGACACACACACACACACACACTCCCCCTGCACCTGCAGACACACACACACACACACACACACACACTCCCCCTGCACCTGCAGACACACACACACACACACACACTCCCCCTGCACCTGCAGACACACACACACACACACACACACACACACACACTCCCCCTGCACCTGCAGACACACACACACACACACACTCCCCCTGCACCTGCAGACACACACACACACACACACTCCCCCTGCAGCTGCAGACACACACACACGCACTCCCCCTGCACCTGCAGACACACACACACACAGTCCCCCTGCACCTGCACACACACACACACACACACTTCCCCCTGCACCTGCAGACACACACACACACACACACACACTCCCCCTGCACCTGCAGACACACACACACACTCCCCCTGCACCTGCACACACACACACACACTCCCCCCTGCACCTGCACACACACACACTCCCCCCTGCACCTGCACACACACACACACACACTTCCCCCTGCACCTGCACACACACACACACACACACTCCCCCCTGCACCTGCACACACACACACACACACACTCCCCCCTGCACCTGCACACACACACACACACACACTCCCCCTCTGCACCCGCAGACACACACAAACACACACTCCCCCTCTGCACCCGCAGACACACACACACACTCCCCCTCTGCACCCGCAGACACACACACACACTCCCCCTCTGCACCCGCAGACACACACACACACACACACTCCACCTCTGCACCCGCAGACACACACACACACACACTACCCCTCTGCACCCGCAGACACACACACACACTACCCCTCTGCACCCGCAGACACACACACACACTACTCCCCTGCACCTGCAGACACACACACACACACACACTTGCCCCTGCACCTGAAGACACACACACACACACACACTTGCCCCTGCACCTGAAGACACACACACACACACACACACTTGCCCCTGCACCTGAAGACACACACACACACACACACACACTTGCCCCTGCACCTGAAGACACACACACACACACACACACACACTTGCCCCTGCACCTGAAGACACACACACACACACACACACACACTTGCCCCTGCACCTGAAGACACACACACACACACACTTGCCCCTGCACCTGAAGACACACACACACACTTGCCCCTGCACCTGCAGAGACACACACACACTCCCCCCTGCACCTGCAGAGAGGGAGACACACACACACACACACACACTTTCCCCGGAGCCAGCAGGCAGGCAGGCAGGCAGACACACACACACACTTTCCCCTGCGCCTGCAGGCAGGCATGCAGACACACACACACACTTTCCCCTGCGCCTGCAGGCAGGCATGCAGACACACACACACACTTTCCCCTGCGCCTGCAGGCAGGCATGCAGACACACACACACACACTTTCCCCTGCGCCTGCAGGCAGGCATACAGACACACACACACACACACTTTCCCCTGCGCCTGCAGGCAGGCATGCAGACACACACACACACTTTCCCCTGCGCCTGCAGGCAGGCATGCAGACACACACACACACACACACACACACACTCCTCCCTGCACCTGCAGAGAGAGAGACACACACACACACACACACACACACACTCCTCCCTGCACCTGCAGAGAGAGAGACACACACACACACACTTCCCTCTGCGCCTGCAGGCAGGCAGGCAGGCACACACACACATACACTTTCCCCGGCGCCTGCAGGCAGGCAGGCAGGCAGGCAGGCAAGCAGGCAGGCAGGCAGACAGACACACACACACACTTTCCCCGGCGCCTGCAGGCAGGCAGGCAGGCAGACGCACACACAAACACACACTTTCCCCGGCGCCTGCAGGCAGGAAGGCAGACACACACACACACTTTCCCCTGCGCCTGCAGGCGGGCAGGCATGCGGACACACACACACACACTTTCCCCAGCGCCTGCAGGCAGGCAGGCAGACACACACACACACACACTTTCCCCAGCGCCTGCAGGCAGGCAGACACACACACACACACACTTTCCCCAGCGCCTGCAGGCAGGCAGACACACACACACACTTTCCCCAGCGCCTGGAGGCAGGAAGGCAGGCAGGCAGGCAGGCAGACACACACACACACACACACTTTCCCCAGCGCCTGCAGGCAGGCAGGCATGCAGACACACACACACACACACACTTTCCCCTGCGCCTGCAGGCGGGCAGGCATGCAGACACACACACACACACACACTTGCCCCAGCGCCTGCAGGCAGGCAGGCAGACACACACACACACACACACACTTTCCCCAGCGCCTGCAGGCAGGCAGACACACACACACACACACACACTTTCCCCAGCGCCTGCAGGCAGGCAGACACACACACACACTTTCCCCAGCACCTGCAGGCAGGCAGGCAGGCAGGCAGGCAGGCAGACACACACACACACACACACACACTTTCCCCAGCGCCTGCAGGCAGGCAGGCAGGCAGACACACACACACACACTTTCCCGAGCGCCTAGAGGCAGGCAGGCAGACAGATGCACACACACACACACTTTCCCCCGCGCCTGCAGACACACACACACACACACACACACACACACACACTCCCCCCGCACCTGCAGACACACACACACACACACACACTCCCCCCGTACCTGCAGACACACACACACACACACACTCCCCCCGTACCTGCAGACACACACACACACACACACACACTCCCCCCGTACCTGCAGACACACACACACACACACACTCCCCCCCTCCACCTGCAGACACACACACACACACACACACACACTCCCCCTCCACCTGCAGACACACACACACACACACACTCCCCCCTCCACCTGCAGACACACACACACACACACACACACTCCCCCTCCACCTGCAGACACACACACACACACACACACACTCCCCCCTGCACCTGCAGACACACACACACACACACTCCCCCCTGCACCTGCAGACACACACACACACACACTCCCCCCTGCACCTGCAGACACACACACACTTCCCCCTGCACCTGCAGACACACACACCACACACACACACTCCCCCCTGCACCTGCAGACACACACACACACACACTCCCCCCTGCACCTGCAGACACACACACACACACTCCCCCCTGCACCTGCAGACACACACACACACTCCCCTGCACCTGCAGACACACACACACACTCCCCTGCACCTGCAGACACACACACACACACACACACACACTCCCCCTGCACCTGCAGACACACACACACACACACACACACACACACACACTCCCCCTGCACCTGCAGACACACACACACACACACACTCCCGCCTGCACCTGCAGACACACACACACACACTCCCCCTGCACCTGCAGACACACACACACACACACACTCCCCCTGCACCTGCAGACACACACACACACACACACACTCCCCCCTGCACCTGCAGACACACACACACACACACACACTCCCCCTGCACCTGCAGACACACACACACACACACACACTCCCCCCTGCACCTGCAGACACACACACACAGACACACACTCCCCCCTGCACCTGCAGACACACACACACACACACACACTCCCCCTGCACCTGCAGACACACACACACAGACACACACTCCCCCTGCACCTGCAGACACACACACACACACACACTCCCCCAGCACCTGCAGACACACACACACACACACACTCCCCCTGCACCTGCAGACACACACACACACACGCACTCCCCCTGCACCTGCAGACACACACACACACACACACGCACTCCCCCTGCACCTGCAGACACACACACACACACACTCCCCCCTGCCCCTGCAGACACACACACACTCCCCCTGCCCCCTGCAGACACACACACACACACTCCCCCTGCACCTGCAGACACACACACACACACACACACACACTCCCCCCTGCACCTACAGACACACACACACACACACACACTCCCCCCTGCACCTGCAGACACACACACACACACACACACACACTCCCCCCTGCACCTGCAGACACACACACACACACTCCCGCCTGCACCTGCAGACACACACACACACACACACACACTCCCCCTGCACCTGCAGACACCACACACACACACACACACTCCCCCCTTCACCTGCAGACAAACACACACACACTCCCCCCTGCACCTGGACACACACACACACACACACACACTCCCCCTGCACCTGCAGACACACACACACACTCCCCCTGCACCTGCAGACACACACACACACACACACACACTCCCCCTGCACCTGCAGACACACACACACACACACACACACTCCCCCTGCACCTGCAGACACACACACACACAACTCCCCCTGCACCTGCAGACACACACACACACACACAACTCCCCTGCACCTGCAGACACACACACACACACACAACTCCCCTGCACCTGCAGACACACACACACACCACACAACTCCCCCTGCACCTGCAGACACACACACACACACAACTCCCCCTGCACCTGCAGACACACACACACACACAACTCCCCCTGCACCTGCAGACACACACACACACACACACTCCCCCTGCACCTGCACACACACACACACACACCACTCCCCCCTGCACCTGCAGACACACACACACACACACTCCCCCCTGCACCCGCAGACACACACACACACACTCCCCCCTGCACCCGCAGACACACACACACACTCCACCTCTGCACCCGCAGACACACACACACACACTACCCCTCTGCACCCGCAGACACACACACACACTACCCCTCTGCACCGCAGACACACACACCACTACTCCCCTGCACCTGCAGACACACACACACACACACACTTGCCCCTGCACCTGAAGACACACACACACACACACTTGCCCCTGCACCTGAAGACACACACACACACACACACACTTGCCCCTGCACCTGAAGACACACACACACACACACACACACTTGCCCCTGCACCTGAAGACACACACACACACACACACACACTTGCCCCTGCACCTGAAGACACACACACACACACACACACACACTTGCCCCTGCACCTGAAGACACACACACACACACTTGCTCCTGCACCTGAAGACACACACACACACACACTTGCCCCTGCACCTGAAGACACACACACACACACACTTGCCCCTGCACCTGAAGACACACACACACACTTGCCCTGCACCTGCACAGACACACACACACTCCCCCCTGCACCTGCAGAGAGGGAGACACACACACACACACACACACACTTTCCCGGAGCCAGCAGGCAGGCAGGCAGGCAGACACACACACACACTTTCCCCTGCGCCTGCAGGCAGACAGGCAGACACACACACACACTTTCCCCTGCGCCTGCAGGCAGGCATGCAGACACACACACACACTTTCCCCTGCGCCTGCAGGCAGGCATGCAGACACACACACACACTTTCCCCTGCGCCTGCAGGCAGGCATGCAGACACACACACACACACTTTCCCCTGCGCCTGCAGGCAGGCATGCAGACACACACCACACACACACTTTCCCCTGCGCCTGCAGGCAGGCATGCAGACACACACACACACACACTTTCCCCTGCGCCTGCAGGCAGGCATGCAGACACACACACACACTTTCCCCTGCGCCTGCAGGCAGGCATGCAGACACACACACACACACACACACACACACACTCCTCCCTGCACCTGCAGAGAGAGAGACACACACACACACACACACACACACTCCTCCCTGCACCTGCAGAGAGAGAGACACACACACACACACTTCCCTCTGCGCCTGCAGGCAGGCAGGCAGGCACACACACACATACACTTTCCCCGGCGCCTGCAGGCAGGCAGGCAGGCAGGCAGGCAAGCAGGCAGGCAGGCAGACAGACACACACACACACTTTCCCCGGCGCCTGCAGGCAGGCAGGCAGGCAGACGCACACACAAACACACACTTTCCCCGGCGCCTGCAGGCAGGAAGGCAGACACACACACACACTTTCCACTGCGCCTGCAGGCGGGCAGGCATGCGGACACACACACACACACACACTTTCCCCAGAGCCTGCAGGCAGGCAGGCAGACACACACACACACACACTTTCCCCAGCGCCTGCAGGCAGGCAGACACACACACACACACACTTTCCCCAGCGCCTGCAGGCAGGCAGACACACACACACACTTTCCCCAGCGCCTGGAGGCAGGCAGGCAGGCAGGCAGGCAGGCAGACACACACACACACACACACTTTCCCCAGCGCCTGCAGGCAGGCAGGCATGCAGACACACACACACACACACACTTTCCCCTGCGCCTGCAGGCGGGCAGGCATGCAGACACACACACACACACACACACTTGCCCCAGCGCCTGCAGGCAGGCAGGCAGACACACACACACACACACACTTTCCCCAGCGCCTGCAGGCAGGCAGACACACACACACACACACACACTTTCCCCAGCGCCTGCAGGCAGGCAGACACACACACACACTTTCCCCAGCACCTGCAGGCAGGCAGGCAGGCAGGCAGGCAGACACACACACACACACACACACACTTTCCCCAGCGCCTGCAGGCAGGCAGGCAGGCAGACACACACACACACACTTTCCCGAGCGCCTAGAGGCAGGCAGGCAGACAGATGCACACACACACACACTTTCCCCAGCGCCTGCAGACACACACACACACACACACACACACACACTCCCCCCGCACCTGCAGACACACACACACACACACACACACACACACTCCCCCCGCACCTGCAGACACACACACACACACACACTCCCCCCGTACCTGCAGACACACACACACACACACACACACTCCCCCCGTACCTGCAGACACACACACACACACACACACACTCCCCCCGTACCTGCAGACACACACACACACACACACACTCCCCCCTCCACCTGCAGACACACACACACACACACACACTCCCCCCTCCACCTGCAGACACACACACACACACACACTTCCCCCTGCACCTGCAGACACACACACACACACACACACTCCCCCCTGCACCTGCAGACACACACACACACACACTCCCCCCTGCACCTGCAGACACACACACACACACACACACACACTCCCCCCTGCACCTGCAGACACACACACACACACACTCCCCCCTGCACCTGCAGACACACACACACTTCCCCCTGCACCTGCAGACACACACACACACACACACACTCCCCCCTGCACCTGCAGACACACACACACACACACTCCCCCCTGCACCTGCAGACACACACACACACACTCCCCCCTGCACCTGCAGACACACACACACACTCCCCTGCACCTGGACACACACACACACACACACACACTCCCCCTGCACCTGCAGACACACACACACACACACACACACACACACACTCCCCCTGCACCTGCAGACACACACACACACACACACTCCCCCCTGCACCTGCAGACACACACACACACACACACTCCCGCCTGCACCTGCAGACACACACACACACACACTCCCGCCTGCACCTGCAGACACACACACACACGCTCCCGCCTGCACCTGCAGACACACACACACACACTCCCCCTGCACCTGCAGACACACACACACACACACACACTCCCCCTGCACCTGCAGACACACACACACACACACACTCCCCCCTGCACCTGCAGACACACACACACACACACGCTCCCCCCTGCACCTGCAGACACACACACACACACTCCCCCCTGCACCTGCAGACACACACACACACACACACTCCCCCCTGCACCTGCAGACACACACACACACACACACTCCCCCCTGCACCTGCAGACACACACACACACACACTCCCCCCTACACCTGCAGACACACACACACACACACACACTCCCTCCTGCACCTGCAGACACACACACACACACACACACTCCCCCCTGCACCTGCAGACACACACACACAGACACACACTCCCCCCTGCACCTGCAGACACACACACACACACACACTCCCCCCTGCACCTGCAGACACACACACACACACACACACTTCCCCTGCACCTGCAGACACACACACACACACACACTCCCCCTGCACCTGCAGACACACACACACACACGCACTCCCCCTGCACCTGCAGACACACACACACACACACGCACTCCCCCTGCACCTGCAGACACACACACACACACACTCCCCCCTGCCCCTGCAGACACACACACACACTCCCCTGCCCCTGCAGACACACACACACACACTCCCCCCTGCACCTGCAGACACACACACACACACACTCCCCCCTGCACCTACAGACACACACACACACACACACACACTCCCCCCTGCACCTGCAGACACACACACACACACACACACACACACTCCCCCCTGCACCTGCAGACACACACACACACACTCCTGCCTGCACCTGCAGACACACACACACACACACACACCCCCCTGCACCTGCAGACACACACACACACACACACACACTCCCCCCTTCACCTGCAGACACACACACACTCCCCCCTGCACCTGCAGACAAACACACACACACTCCCCCCTGCACCTGCAGACAAACACACACACACTCCCCCCTGCACCTGGACACACACACACACACACACACACTCCCCCCTGCACCTACAGACACACACACACACACACTCCCCCTGCACCTGCAGACACACACACACACACACACACACACACTCCCCCTGCACCTGCAGACACACACACACACACAACTCCCCCTGCACCTGCAGACACACACACACACGCACTCCCCCTGCACCTGCAGACACACACACACACTCCCCCCTGCACGTGCAGACACACACACACACACACACACTCCCCCTGCACCTGCAGACACACACACACACACACACTCCCGCCTGCACCTGCAGACACACACACACACTCCCCCCTGCACCTGCAGACACACACACACACACACACTCCCCCTGCACCTGCAGACACACACACACACACACACACTCCCCCTGCACCTGCAGACACACACACACACACACACTCCCCCTGCACCTGCAGACACACACACACACACACACTCCCCCTGCACCTGCAGACACACACACACACACACACACTCCCCCTGCACCTGCAGACACACACACACACTCCCCCTGCACCTGCAGACACACACACACACACACACTCCCCCTGCACCTGCAGACACACACACACACACACACTCCCCCTGCACCTGCAGACACACACACACACACACACTCCCCCTGCACCTGCAGACACACACACACACACACACTCCCCCTGCACCTGCAGACACACACACACACACACACTCCCCCTGCACCTGCAGACACACACACACACACACACTCCCCCTGCACCTGCAGACACACACACACACTCCCCCCTGCACCTGCAGACACACACACACACACACACTCCCCCTGCACCTGCAGACACACACACACACACACACACTCCCCCCTGCACCTGCAGACACACACACACACACTCCCCCTGCACCTGCAGACACACACACACACACTCCCCCTGCACCTGCAGACACACACACACACACACACTCCCGCCTGCACCTGCAGACACACACACACACTCCCCCCTGCACCTGCAGACACACACACACACACACACTCCCCCTGCACCTGCAGACACACACACACACACACACACTCCCCCCTGCACCTGCAGACACACACACACACACACTCCCCCCTGCACCTGCAGACACACACACACACACACACTCCCGCCTGCACCTGCAGACACACACACACACACACACTCCCGCCTGCACCTGCAGACACACACACACTCCCCCCTGCACCTGCAGACACACACACACACACACACACACTCCCCCTGCACCTGCAGACACACACACACACACTCCCCCTGCACCTGCAGACACACACACACACACACACACACACACACACTCCCCCTGCACCTGCAGACACACACACACACACACACACACACACACACTCCCCCTGCACCTGCAGACACACACACACACACACACACACTCCCCCTGCACCTGCAGACACACACACACACACACACACAACTCCCCCTGCACCTGCAGACACACACACACACACACACAACTCCCCCTGCACCTGCAGACACACACACACACACACACACACACAACTCCCCCTGCACCTGCAGACACACACACACACACACACACAACTCCCCCTGCACCTGCAGACACACACACACACACACACACAACTCCCCCTGCACCTGCAGACACACACACACACACACACACAACTCCCCCTGCACCTGCAGACACACACACACACGCACTCCCCCTGCACCTGCAGACACACACACACACGCACTCCCCCTGCACCTGCAGACACACACACACACACACACACTCCCCCTGCACCTGCAGACACACACACACACACACACACACACACAACTCCCCCTGCACCTGCAGACACACACACACACACACACACACTCCCCCTGCACCTGCAGACACACACACACACACACACACACACACACAACTCCCCCTGCACCTGCAGACACACACACACACACACAACTCCCCCTGCACCTGCAGACACACACACACACACAACTCCCCCTGCACCTGCAGACACACACACACACACTCCCCCCTGCACCTGCAGACACACACACACACACTCCCCCCTGCACCTGCAGACACACACACACACACACACACACCCCCTGCACCTGCAGACACACACACACACACACACACACACTCCCCCTCTGCACCCGCAGACACACACACACACACACACACACTCCCCCTCTGCACCCGCAGACACATACACACACACACACACACACACACTCCCCCTCTGCACCCGCAGACACACACACACACACACTCCCCCTCTGCACCCGCAGACACACACACACACACACTCCCCCTCTGCACCCGCAGACACACACACACACACACTACCCCTCTGCACCCGCAGACACACACACACACACTACCCCTCTGCACCCGCAGACACACACACACACACACACTACCCCCCTGCACCCGCAGACACACACACACACACACTACCCCCCTGCACCTGCAGACACACACACACACACTTGCCCCTGCACCTGAAGACACACACACACACACTTGCCCCTGCACCTGAAGACACACACACACACACACACACACACACACACACACACTTGCCCCTGCACCTGAAGACACACACACACACACACACACACACTTGCCCCTGCACCTGAAGACACACACACACAACTTGCCCCTGCACCTGAAGACACACACACACACACACACACACTTGCCCCTGCACCTGAAGACACACACACACACTTGCCCCTGCACCTGCACAGACACACACACACTCCCCCCTGCACCTGCAGAGAGGGAGACACACACACACACACACACACACACTTCCCCCTGCGCCTGCAGGCAGGCAGGCAGGCACACACACACACACACTTTCCCCGGAGCCAGCAGGCAGGCAGGCAGGCAGACACACACACACACTTTCCCCTGCGCCTGCAGGCAGACAGGCAGACACACACACACACTTTCCCCTGCGCCTGCAGGCAGGCATGCAGACACACACACACACTTTCCCCTGCGCCTGCAGGCAGGCATGCAGACACACACACACACACACTTTCCCCTGCGCCTGCAGGCAGGCATGCAGACACACACACACACACACTTTCCCCTGCGCCTGCAGGCAGGCATGCAGACACACACACACACACTTTCCCCTGCGCCTGCAGGCAGGCATGCAGACACACACACACACACACACACACTCCTCCCTGCACCTGCAGAGAGAGAGACACACACACACACACACACACACACTCCTCCCTGCACCTGCAGAGAGAGAGACACACACACACACACACTTCCCTCTGCGCCTGCAGGCAGGAAGGCAGGCACACACACACATACACTTTCCCCGGCGCCTGCAGGCAGGCAGGCAGGCAGACGCACACACACACACACTTTCCCCGGCGCCTGCAGGCAGGAAGGCAGACACACACACACACTTTCCCCTGCGCCTGCAGGCGGGCAGGCATGCGGACACACACACACACACTTTCCCCAGCGCCTGCAGGCAGGCAGGCAGACACACACACACACACACTTTCCCCAGCGCCTGCAGGCAGGCAGACACACACACACACACACTTTCCCCAGCGCCTGCAGGCAGGCAGACACACACACACACTTTCCCCAGCGCCTGGAGGCAGGCAGGCAGGCAGGCAGGCAGGCAGACACACACACACACACACACTTTCCCCAGCGCCTGCAGGCAGGCAGGCATGCAGACACACACACACACACACACTTTCCCCTGCGCCTGCAGGCGGGCAGGCATGCAGACACACACACACACACACACACTTGCCCCAGCGCCTGCAGGCAGGCAGGCAGACACACACACACACACACACTTTCCCCAGCGCCTGCAGGCAGGCAGACACACACACACACACACACACTTTCCCCAGCGCCTGCAGGCAGGCAGACACACACACACACTTTCCCCAGCACCTGCAGGCAGGCAGGCAGGCAGGCAGGCAGACACACACACACACACACACACACTTTCCCCAGCGCCTGCAGGCAGGCAGGCAGGCAGACACACACACACACACTTTCCCGAGCGCCTAGAGGCAGGCAGGCAGACAGATGCACACACACACACACTTTCCCCAGCGCCTGCAGACACACACACACACACACACACACACACACTCCCCCCGCACCTGCAGACACACACACACACACACACACACACACACACTCCCCCCGCACCTGCAGACACACACACACACACACACACACTCCCCCCGTACCTGCAGACACACACACACACACACACACACTCCCCCCGTACCTGCAGACACACACACACACACACACACACTCCCCCCGTACCTGCAGACACACACACACACACACACACTCCCCCCTCCACCTGCAGACACACACACACACACACACACTCCCCCCTCCACCTGCAGACACACACACACACACACACTTCCCCCTGCACCTGCAGACACACACACACACACACACACTCCCCCCTGCACCTGCAGACACACACACACACACACACACTCCCCCCTGCACCTGCAGACACACACACACACACACACACACACTCCCCCCTGCACCTGCAGACACACACACACACACACTCCCCCCTGCACCTGCAGACACACACACACTTCCCCCTGCACCTGCAGACACACACACACACACACACACTCCCCCCTGCACCTGCAGACACACACACACACACACTCCCCCCTGCACCTGCAGACACACACACACACACTCCCCCCTGCACCTGCAGACACACACACACACTCCCCTGCACCTGGACACACACACACACACACACACACTCCCCCTGCACCTGCAGACACACACACACACACACACACACACACACACACTCCCCCTGCACCTGCAGACACACACACACACACACACTCCCCCCTGCACCTGCAGACACACACACACACACACACTCCCGCCTGCACCTGCAGACACACACACACACACACTCCCGCCTGCACCTGCAGACACACACACACACGCTCCCGCCTGCACCTGCAGACACACACACACACACTCCCCCTGCACCTGCAGACACACACACACACACACACACTCCCCCTGCACCTGCAGACACACACACACACACACACTCCCCCCTGCACCTGCAGACACACACACACACACACACTCCCCCCTGCACCTGCAGACACACACACACACACTCCCCCCTGCACCTGCAGACACACACACACACACACACTCCCCCCTGCACCTGCAGACACACACACACACACACACTCCCCCCTGCACCTGCAGACACACACACACACACACTCCCCCCTACACCTGCAGACACACACACACACACACACACTCCCTCCTGCACCTGCAGACACACACACACACACACACACACTCCCCCCTGCACCTGCAGACACACACACACAGACACACACTCCCCCCTGCACCTGCAGACACACACACACACACACACTCCCCCCTGCACCTGCAGACACACACACACACACACACACTTCCCCTGCACCTGCAGACACACACACACACACACACTCCCCCTGCACCTGCAGACACACACACACACACGCACTCCCCCTGCACCTGCAGACACACACACACACACACGCACTCCCCCTGCACCTGCAGACACACACACACACACACTCCCCCCTGCCCCTGCAGACACACACACACTCCCCCTGCCCCTGCAGACACACACACACACACTCCCCCCTGCACCTGCAGACACACACACACACACACTCCCCCCTGCACCTACAGACACACACACACACACACACACACTCCCCCCTGCACCTGCAGACACACACACACACACACACACACACACTCCCCCCTGCACCTGCAGACACACACACACACACTCCTGCCTGCACCTGCAGACACACACACACACACACACACTCCCCCTGCACCTGCAGACACACACACACACACACACACACTCCCCCCTTCACCTGCAGACACACACACACTCCCCCCTGCACCTGCAGACAAACACACACACACTCCCCCCTGCACCTGCAGACAAACACACACACACTCCCCCCTGCACCTGGACACACACACACACACACACACACTCCCCCCTGCACCTACAGACACACACACACACACACTCCCCCTGCACCTGCAGACACACACACACACACACACACACACACTCCCCCTGCACCTGCAGACACACACACACACACAACTCCCCCTGCACCTGCAGACACACACACACACGCACTCCCCCTGCACCTGCAGACACACACACACACTCCCCCCTGCACGTGCAGACACACACACACACACACACACTCCCCCTGCACCTGCAGACACACACACACACACACACTCCCGCCTGCACCTGCAGACACACACACACACTCCCCCCTGCACCTGCAGACACACACACACACACACACTCCCCCTGCACCTGCAGACACACACACACACACACACACTCCCCCTGCACCTGCAGACACACACACACACACACACTCCCCCTGCACCTGCAGACACACACACACACACACACTCCCCCTGCACCTGCAGACACACACACACACTCCCCCTGCACCTGCAGACACACACACACACACACACTCCCCCTGCACCTGCAGACACACACACACACACACACTCCCCCTGCACCTGCAGACACACACACACACACACACTCCCCCTGCACCTGCAGACACACACACACACACACACTCCCCCTGCACCTGCAGACACACACACACACACACACTCCCCCTGCACCTGCAGACACACACACACACACACACTCCCCCTGCACCTGCAGACACACACACACACTCCCCCCTGCACCTGCAGACACACACACACACACACACTCCCCCTGCACCTGCAGACACACACACACACACACACACTCCCCCCTGCACCTGCAGACACACACACACACACTCCCCCTGCACCTGCAGACACACACACACACACTCCCCCTGCACCTGCAGACACACACACACACACACACTCCCGCCTGCACCTGCAGACACACACACACACTCCCCCCTGCACCTGCAGACACACACACACACACACACTCCCCCTGCACCTGCAGACACACACACACACACACACACTCCCCCCTGCACCTGCAGACACACACACACACACACTCCCCCCTGCACCTGCAGACACACACACACACACACACTCCCGCCTGCACCTGCAGACACACACACACACACACACTCCCGCCTGCACCTGCAGACACACACACACTCCCCCCTGCACCTGCAGACACACACACACACACACACACACTCCCCCTGCACCTGCAGACACACACACACACACTCCCCCTGCACCTGCAGACACACACACACACACACACACACACACACTCCCCCTGCACCTGCAGACACACACACACACACACACACACACACACACTCCCCCTGCACCTGCAGACACACACACACACACACACACACTCCCCCTGCACCTGCAGACACACACACACACACACACACACAACTCCCCCTGCACCTGCAGACACACACACACACACACACAACTCCCCCTGCACCTGCAGACACACACACACACACACACACACAACTCCCCCTGCACCTGCAGACACACACACACACACACACACACAACTCCCCCTGCACCTGCAGACACACACACACACACACACACAACTCCCCCTGCACCTGCAGACACACACACACACACACACACAACTCCCCCTGCACCTGCAGACACACACACACACGCACTCCCCCTGCACCTGCAGACACACACACACACGCACTCCCCCTGCACCTGCAGACACACACACACACACACACACTCCCCCTGCACCTGCAGACACACACACACACACACACACACACACAACTCCCCCTGCACCTGCAGACACACACACACACACACACACACTCCCCCTGCACCTGCAGACACACACACACACACACACACACACACACAACTCCCCCTGCACCTGCAGACACACACACACACACACAACTCCCCCTGCACCTGCAGACACACACACACACACAACTCCCCCTGCACCTGCAGACACACACACACACACTCCCCCCTGCACCTGCAGACACACACACACACACTCCCCCCTGCACCTGCAGACACACACACACACACACACACACCCCCTGCACCTGCAGACACACACACACACACACACACACACTCCCCCTCTGCACCCGCAGACACACACACACACACACACACACTCCCCCTCTGCACCCGCAGACACATACACACACACACACACACACACACTCCCCCTCTGCACCCGCAGACACACACACACACACACTCCCCCTCTGCACCCGCAGACACACACACACACACACTCCCCCTCTGCACCCGCAGACACACACACACACACACTACCCCTCTGCACCCGCAGACACACACACACACACTACCCCTCTGCACCCGCAGACACACACACACACACACACTACCCCCCTGCACCCGCAGACACACACACACACACACTACCCCCCTGCACCTGCAGACACACACACACACACTTGCCCCTGCACCTGAAGACACACACACACACACTTGCCCCTGCACCTGAAGACACACACACACACACACACACACACACACACACACACACACTTGCCCCTGCACCTGAAGACACACACACACACACACACACACACTTGCCCCTGCACCTGAAGACACACACACACAACTTGCCCCTGCACCTGAAGACACACACACACACACACACACACTTGCCCCTGCACCTGAAGACACACACACACACTTGCCCCTGCACCTGCACAGACACACACACACTCCCCCCTGCACCTGCAGAGAGGGAGACACACACACACACACACACACACACTTCCCCCTGCGCCTGCAGGCAGGCAGGCAGGCACACACACACACACACTTTCCCCGGAGCCAGCAGGCAGGCAGGCAGGCAGACACACACACACACTTTCCCCTGCGCCTGCAGGCAGACAGGCAGACACACACACACACTTTCCCCTGCGCCTGCAGGCAGGCATGCAGACACACACACACACTTTCCCCTGCGCCTGCAGGCAGGCATGCAGACACACACACACACACACTTTCCCCTGCGCCTGCAGGCAGGCATGCAGACACACACACACACACACTTTCCCCTGCGCCTGCAGGCAGGCATGCAGACACACACACACACACTTTCCCCTGCGCCTGCAGGCAGGCATGCAGACACACACACACACACACACACACTCCTCCCTGCACCTGCAGAGAGAGAGACACACACACACACACACACACACACTCCTCCCTGCACCTGCAGAGAGAGAGACACACACACACACACACTTCCCTCTGCGCCTGCAGGCAGGAAGGCAGGCACACACACACATACACTTTCCCCGGCGCCTGCAGGCAGGCAGGCAGGCAGACGCACACACACACACACTTTCCCCGGCGCCTGCAGGCAGGAAGGCAGACACACACACACACTTTCCCCTGCGCCTGCAGGCGGGCAGGCATGCGGACACACACACACACACTTTCCCCAGCGCCTGCAGGCAGGCAGGCAGACACACACACACACACACTTTCCCCAGCGCCTGCAGGCAGGCAGACACACACACACACACACTTTCCCCAGCGCCTGCAGGCAGGCAGACACACACACACACTTTCCCCAGCGCCTGGAGGCAGGCAGGCAGGCAGGCAGGCAGACACACACACACACACACACTTTCCCCAGCGCCTGCAGGCAGGCAGGCAGGCAGACACACACACTTTCCACTGCGCCTGCAGGCGGGCAGGCATGCAGACACACACACACACACACACTTGCCCCAGCGCCTGCAGGCAGGCAGGCAGACACACACACACACACACACACACTTTCCCCAGCGCCTGCAGGCAGGCAGACACACACACACACACTTTCCCCAGCGCCTGCAGGCAGGCAGACACACACACACACTTTCCCCAGCACCTGCAGGCAGGCAGGCAGGCAGGCAGGCAGGCAGACACACACACACACACACACACTTTCCCCAGCGCCTGCAGGCAGGCAGGCAGGCAGACACACACACACACACACTTTCCCGAGCGCCTAGAGGCAGGCAGGCAGACAGATGCACACACACACACACTTTCCCCCGCGCCTGCAGACACACACACACACACACACACACTCCCCCTGCACCTGCAGACACAGACACACACACACACACACACTCCCCCCGTACCTGCAGACACACACACACACACACACACACTCCCCCCGTACCTGCAGACACACACACACACACACACACACTCCCCCCTGCACCTGCAGACACACACACACACACACACACACACTCCCCCCTGCACCTGCAGACACACACACACACACACACTCCCCCCTGCACCTGCAGACACACACACACACACACACTCCCCCCTGCACCTGCAGACACACACACACACACTCCCGCCTGCACCTGCAGACACACACACACACACACACACACTCCCCCTGCACCTGCAGACACACACACACACACACACACTCCCCCCTGCACCTGCAGACACACACACACACACTCCCCCCTGCACCTGCAGACACACACACACACACACACACACTCCCCCTGCACCTGCAGACACACACACACACACACACACACACACACTCCCCCTGCACCTGCAGACACACACACACATACACACACACACACTCCCCCTGCACCTGCAGACACACACACACACACACACACACACACTCCCCCTGCACCTGCAGACACACACACACACACACACACACACACACACTCCCCCTGCACCTGCAGACACACACACACACACGCACACTCCCCCTGCACCTGCAGACACACACACACACACACACACTCCCCCTGCACCTGCAGACACACACACACACACACACACACAACTCCCCCTGCACCTGCAGACACACACACACACACACACACAACTCCCCCTGCACCTGCAGACACACACACACACACAACTCCCCCTGCACCTGCAGACACACACACACACACACACACTCCCCCCTGCACCTGCAGACACACACACACACACACACACACTCCCCCCTGCACCTGCAGACACACACACACACACACACACTCCCCCCTGCACCTGCAGACACACACACACACTCCCCCCTGCACCTGCAGACACACACACACACACACACACACACACACACTCCCCCCTGCACCTGCAGACACACACACACACACACACACACACACACACTCCCCCCTGCACCTGCAGACACACACACACACACACACACACACTCCCCCCTGCACCTGCAGACACACACACACACACACACACACTCCCCCCTGCACCTGCAGACACACACACACACACACTCCCCCTGCACCTGCAGACACACACACACACACACACACACACTCCCCCTGCACCTGCAGACACACACACAAACACACACACACTCCCCCTGCACCTGCAGACACACACACACACAACTCCCCCTGCACCTGCAGACACACACACACACACACAACTCCCCCTGCACCTGCAGACACACACACACACACACTCCCCCTGCACCTGCACACACACACACACACACTCCCCCTGCACCTGCACACACACACACTCCCCCCTGCACCTGCACACACACACACACACACACACTCCCCCCTGCACCTGCAGACACACACACACACACACACTCCCCCCTGCACCTGCAGACACACACACACACACACACACTCCCCCCTGCACCTGCAGACACACACACACACACACACACACACTCCCCCCTGCACCTGCAGACACACACACACACACACACTCCCCCCTGCACCTGCAGACACACACACACACACACACACTCCCCCCTGCACCTGCAGACACACACACACACACACACACACTCCCCCCTGCACCTGCAGACACACACACACACTCCCCCTGCACCTGCAGACACACACACACACACACACTCCCGCCTGCACCTGCAGACACACACACACACACACACTCCCCCCTGCACCTGCAGACACACACACACACACACACTCCCCCTGCACCTGCAGACACACACACACACACACTCCCCCTCCACCTGGACACACACACACACACTCCCCCTGCACCTGCAGACACACACACACACACACACACTCCCCCTGCACCTGCAGACACACACACACACACTCCCCCTGCACCTGCAGACACACACACACACACACACACACACACACTCCCCCTGCACCTGCAGACACACACACACACACACACACACACACACTCCCCCTGCACCTGCAGACACACACACACACACACACACACTCCCCCTGCACCTGCAGACACACACACACACACACACACACTCCCCCTGCACCTGCAGACACACACACACACACACACAACTCCCCCTGCACCTGCAGACACACACACACACACAACTCCCCCTGCACCTGCAGACACACACACACACACACTCCCCCCTGCACCTGCAGACACACACACACACACACACACTCCCCCCTGCACCTGCAGACACACACACACACACACACTCCCCCCTGCACCTGCAGACACACACACACACGCACACACACACACACACTCCCCCCTGCACCTGCAGACACACACACACACACACACACACTCCCCCCTGCACCTGCAGACACACACACACACACACTCCCCCTGCACCTGCAGACACACACACAAACACACACACACTCCCCCTGCACCTGCAGACACACACACACACACAACTCCCCCTGCACCTGCAGACACACACACACACACACACAACTCCCCCTGCACCTGCAGACACACACACACACACACTCCCCCTGCACCTGCACACACACACACACACACTCCCCCTGCACCTGCACACACACACACTCCCCCCTGCACCTGCACACACACACACACACACACACTCCCCCCTGCACCTGCAGACACACACACACACACACACACTCCCCCCTGCACCTGCAGACACACACACACACACACACACTCCCCCCTGCACCTGCAGACACACACACACACACACACACACACTCCCCCCTGCACCTGCAGACACACACACACACACACACTCCCCCCTGCACCTGCAGACACACACACACACACACACTCCCCCCTGCACCTGCAGACACACACACACACACACACACACTCCCCCCTGCACCTGCAGACACACACACACACTCCCCCTGCACCTGCAGACACACACACACACACACACTCCCGCCTGCACCTGCAGACACACACACACACACACACTCCCCCCTGCACCTGCAGACACACACACACACACACACTCCCCCTGCACCTGCAGACACACACACACACACACACTCCCCCCTGCACCTGCAAACACACACACACACTCCCCCCTGCACCTGCAGACACACACACACACACACTCCCCCTCCACCTGGACACACACACACACACTCCCCCTGCACCTGCAGACACACACACACACACACACACTCCCCCTGCACCTGCAGACACACACACACACACTCCCCCTGCACCTGCAGACACACACACACACACACACACACACACTCCCCCTGCACCTGCAGACACACACACACACACACACACACTCCCCCTGCACCTGCAGACACACACACACACACACTCCCCCTGCACCTGCAGACACACACACACACACACACACACACTCCCCCTGCACCTGCAGACACACACACACACACACACACACACTCCCCCTGCACCTGCAGACACACACACACACACACACACACACACACACTCCCCCTGCACCTGCAGACACACACACACACACACACACACACACTCCCCCTGCACCTGCAGACACACACACACACACACACTCCCCCCTGCACCTGCAGACACACACACACACACACTCCCCCTCCACCTGGACACACACTCACAACTCCCCCTGCACCTGCAGACACACACACACACACACACACACACAACTCCCCCTGCACCTGCAGACACACACACACACACACACACTCCCCCTGCACCTGCAGACACACACACACACACACACACACACAACTCCCCCTGCACCTGCAGACACACACACACACACAACTCCCCCTGCACCTGCAGACACACACACACACGCACTCCCCCTGCACCTGCAGACACACACACACACGCACTCCCCCTGCACCTGCAGACACACACACACACACACACTCCCCCTGCACCTGCAGACACACACACACACACACACACACTCCCCCTGCACCTGCAGACACACACACACACACACACACCTCCCCCTGCACCTGCAGACACACACACACACACAACTCCCCCTGCACCTGCAGACACACACACACACGCACTCCCCCTGCACCTGCAGACACACACACACACACTCCCCCCTGCACCTGCAGACACACACACACACACTCCCCCCTGCACCTGCAGACACACACACACACACTCCCCCCTGCACCTGCAGACACACACACACACACTCCCCCCTGCACCTGCAGACACACACACACACACACTCCCCCCTGCACCTGCAGACACACACACACACACACTCCCCCCTGCACCTGCAGACACACACACACACACACACTCCCCCTGCACCTGCAGACACACACACACACACACACTCCCCCTGCACCTGCAGACACACACACACACACACACACACACTCCCCCTGCACCTGCAGACACACACACACACACACACACTCCCCCCTGCACCTGCAGACACACACACACACACACACACTCCCCCCTGCACCTGCAGACACACACACACACACACACACACTCCCCCCTGCACCTGCAGACACACACACACACACACACACACTCCCCCCTGCACCTGCAGACACACACACACACACACACACACTCCCCCCTGCACCTGCAGACACACACACACACACACACTCCCCCCTGCACCTGCAGACACACACACACACACTCCCCCCTGCACCTGCAGACACACACACACACACACACACACACTCCCCCCTGCACCTGCAGACACACACACACACACACACACACTCCCCCCTGCACCTGCAGACACACACACACACACACACACTCCCCCCTGCACCTGCAGACACACACACACACACACACACACTCCCCCCTGCACCTGCAGACACACACACACACACACTCCCCCTGCACCTGCAGACACACACACACACACAACTCCCCCTGCACCTGCAGACACACACACACACACACACAACTCCCCCTGCACCTGCAGACACACACACACACACACTCCCCCTGCACCTGCACACACACACACACACACTCCCCCTGCACCTGCACACACACACACTCCCCCCTGCACCTGCACACACACACACACACACACACACACTCCCCCCTGCACCTGCAGACACACACACACACACACACACACTCCCCCCTGCACCTGCAGACACACACACACACACACACTCCCCCCTGCACCTGCAGACACACACACACACACACACACACACTCCCCCCTGCACCTGCAGACACACACACACACACACACTCCCCCCTGCACCTGCAGACACACACACACACACACACTCCCCCCTGCACCTGCAGACACACACACACACACACACTCCCCCCTGCACCTGCAGACACACACACACACACACACTCCCCCCTGCACCTGCAGACACACACACACACACACACTCCCCCTGCACCTGCAGACACACACACACACACACACTCCCCCCTGCACCTGCAGACACACACACACACACTCCCCCCTGCACCTGCAGACACACACACACACACACTCCCCCTCCACCTGGACACACACACACACACTCCCCCTGCACCTGCAGACACACACACACACACACACACTCCCCCTGCACCTGCAGACACACACACACACACTCCCCCTGCACCTGCAGACACACACACACACACACACACACACACTCCCCCTGCACCTGCAGACACACACACACACACACACACACACACACTCCCCCTGCACCTGCAGACACACACACACACACTCCCCCTGCACCTGCAGACACACACACACACACACACACACACACTCCCCCTGCACCTGCAGACACACACACACACACACACACTCCCCCTGCACCTGCAGACACACACACACACACACACACACTCCCCCTGCACCTGCAGACACACACACACACACACACACACACTCCCCCTGCACCTGCAGACACACACACACACACACACACACACTCCCCCTGCACCTGCAGACACACACACACACACACACACTCCCCCCTGCACCTGCAGACACACACACACACACACTCCCCCTCCACCTGGACACACACTCACAACTCCCCCTGCACCTGCAGACACACACACACACACACACACACAACTCCCCCTGCACCTGCAGACACACACACACACACACACACAACTCCCCCTGCACCTGCAGACACACACACACACACACACAACTCCCCCTGCACCTGCAGACACACACACACACACACACACACACAACTCCCCCTGCACCTGCAGACACACACACACACACAACTCCCCCTGCACCTGCAGACACACACACACACGCACTCCCCCTGCACCTGCAGACACACACACACACGCACTCCCCCTGCACCTGCAGACACACACACACACACACACTCCCCCTGCACCTGCAGACACACACACACACACACACACACTCCCCCTGCACCTGCAGACACACACACACACACACTCCCCCTGCACCTGCAGACACACACACACACACACACACACACACCTCCCCCTGCACCTGCAGACACACACACACACACAACTCCCCCTGCACCTGCAGACACACACACACACGCACTCCCCCTGCACCTGCAGACACACACACACACGCACTCCCCCCTGCACCTGCAGACACACACACACACACTCCCCCCTGCACCTGCAGACACACACACACACACACTCCCCCCTGCA